>NW_027041877.1:0-41408 GCF_033297395.1 Canariomyces notabilis
AAAGGATGCAGACCCTTAGGTTGTCGTTACCTGCTGGATTTTCATGGCGCCTTTCGTTGATCAGTGCGGTGAACATGTTCACAGGCGGCTCACAACGGTGACATCGCGCCGAGCTCTGGCCTACTGTGGTAAACATCACTGAGATTTGTTGGTCAGATCTCATGTCACATCCTTGGCTGGTGCCCAGACGGAAAGGGCAACCAGATCTCCATTAACCTCAACTAGCTCTTATTAAAATTGAGCCGATATAGGTCAGGGCTACAGGGAGCATATGCAGCGTCCCCATACGGATGTGGCGTACGTGGATTTGAACGATACAAAGAGATAGGTAGGTAAGGTACTATTTGATTACACAGTTCGCCGGCTCTCATCAACCGTAGCACTGGGCACGGCTCACCTGTGTGACAGTGGTTTGATCCGAGTCCAGGAAGACGATGCAGGCGATACAGTGTCTCTCGGAGATCTACATAACGTTATCTGGATCTCGGACAGAGCAACCGCCTGGTTGGCAACAGTGGCGCCAACTTGGAATCAACGTTAACTCCCGTCAGTACAATACATAATAAGTATCTACTGTAGGTATTGCACCAGTGCTACGTGGACCTGTAGCTCAGGCACAAGTTTAAGCTTGCCAAAATTGCCCGGACCAGGGAACGACCAGGTTGCTGAGTGCAGAAGCGCCTTGGGCACAGGAATTGTCATTATTCGAGATTGGTTGATCAAACGACGCTCGTTGGCAATCACCCAATGCACAATTGCTTGGGATACGTAACTACTTCATCCACTATGTGTACGTACATACAGTACAGGGACCATTTCTCGGGAAGCGTGACTACACGTGTATTACCACAATGCCATAAAGCTACTCCATAATTATGGCCGGCCTGATCGACGTGGCCCCACCCTTGCTCCATTTTCTCATCTCAACTTTGAACCTCCACCTCAGACGGACAACAAAGCTCTTGTTCGCTTGACATGTTGTTCCCCTCCTGTCTCCTTGCATGAGCGAGTTTGCCGGTTCCCAAGGTCACCAATCAGCATCCTTCCCGGCCCGCCGAGCTGCCCAGTAAAGGCGTTCAGATGCTACGTTCGGGGAACCCTTCGATGCGCTAGTTCGCCTGGGCAGTTCGCCGAGAGCGAGAGAGAGAAGTGGCAGCCCAAAAACGTCGTTCGTCCCTAAGAATTCCCTAGTGTACTTCAGCTTCCCACCGTCGCATACCCCACGCAGAGTCGCAGACAGACAAATTGTACCCGAAGCTGGCGCATGATTTAGATTGGCCCCCTAGGCCTCAGGAGTAAGGAACCCCCCGCGACAACTCATTAGTAACGAGAAGCGCCTTGCAATCGATGATTGACTGCGGAGACCATCACTGGAGTTTCCACTCCTCCTACCTAATTATCAACTATCTTCCAGGTTTCTCACGAACTCGGGGCATGTCCCTTGCTTCAGATCCGGGATTCAAAGGCCCGAGGTTCTTCGCTGTAAGTGGGGACAGCCAACACGGCACTCTCCGTCTGCTCCTACATAACTTCCTTGAACCCCTTTTCTTTGCATCGCTTTTATTGACATGGCTCATAACACTACCGTTACACGCAAGGTGACCTGAAGCAGGGGATAACTTCAAGAGTCAAGACACAAGACCAGAGAACGCAGAAAAGGGCAGGGAGAAAGACCGCATCCGAAGCGTAGTATATTGTACTGTACAGTACAAGACCAAATTGGAAGGAAAATTCTGATTGGTTCTTGGTGACTTGCCAGGAATGGTCCTCTCATTTGTCAGGACTGACACTGAAAAGTGCAAACCGGCCAGTTGGGAGCTGCATCTCACCATGTAACCCAGGTGCCACTTCGAAGTTCGAGGGTGTGACAAAGACGCAATTCCGGATGCACCCTCCCGGGACCTTAGGTTGCGCGATCCCGCTCTGGGGCTTGCCGCATTCCGTGCAGCCGCCCTAGTTCCTGTCACGGTCTTTAACGTCATGTACATACGTGCGGAGTATACAATACATATGCACTACTGCTCTTGTCTGAGGAAGGGTGTAGAGGTGGGGGGAGATGGCGGCACAACGTTGATGCCTGTATCCGTATTCAAGTACTGTGCAAATTGTGTTCATACAGTAGTAACTAGTCTTGAGCTAGTATCATCATGCAGTTATATCCTAGCTTAGTGAATACACGAGTTAACTACTAACGAGTTGGTCGGTTGGGGCAAGTTTGAGCAAATGGGGGTGGAGATGAAAAGGAGAAGGGGGAAAGAAGAGCTGGGAAGGAAGAAGCTGCCGCAACCCACGATCATGTAGTGTACGTACGTAGCGTGACATGGATGCCGCCAACTGGGCATCTGCACTAGGTAGTTAGAGGCTTGACTCTTTCTTGGTGCGCCTTTTTTTTCTCCTCCGTGTACGAAGTACCTATGTTCCTGGATCTCTTTCCTATAGATGTCAGTAAAAATGCCATACTTGGTATTACCGCAGTGTGTACGATGGTATGGAATTCCGACACCAATCTAGTGTGTATCCGCTCATCGTTCATAACTGGCGTGGAAGGCACTGTCTTGAACTCTTCAAGATGGAATTCTATCAAACTTCTGTGCTACATTACGTACCTGATGCATGAACTAAGCGTTGGGCTGATCTGGCTCGGGACTCGCGAGCCTCTCGGTACCATGGTTCGCTAGGCAGCGGTACTATACGGGTACATACAATCTGTATTGTACAGTCCAGTATATACGTGTATGTATGTATGTACGGATAAGCCCACCTTCTCTGGCTGAGCCATACTCTATCTTGCGTGATGCATCTAAAAACCGCTCTGGACCTGGCTGGAAGATGCGTGCTGCCAGGCAATACCGGGCCGAGAGATCAGTGTTGCAACTCATGTACTGTAAATAAGGTACTGTATTGTATTGTACTCGTACCGTACAATCTACCCCCAGAGTATCTCATTTCTTAGGTTTACTTCTGAGTACCTCCGTAGAGTTTGCGTAGATCCTGCCTGTTCGTCATGCCACCACCCGGGGATCGGGAGAGAGGCAGACGAGGAGGGTTCCCCAGAGATCCTTTAATCTCGGCTGTTGCTCAGCATGAAGAGGGGTGTCGGACGGGAGAGCTTAAGGAAAGTCGCAGATATCTCAATCAATACAAGAGTTGCTGGCAGTCATCCTCTGCCAGTATTAGAGGTAGGTATGGAGCACAGTACAGTACAGCACATACAATCAAAACAGCCAACCACCTTATCCATAATTCGTACGAAGCACATTACATACTATGTACTTACATCTGCAGCCATCGATTGTATTGTGGATAAAACATGCAGGTGGCTACAGTAGTGTAGAACTGTAGATGTCACCGCGAATCTTGACAGTTTTCTTCTATATTGCCTATAGCTATTCTTGGTCGCAGCGTTCGAAACCCGGGATACTCACAAGGAAGGCGGTGCCTACTTCGTACATACCTAAGTACCACACTACCGTTGACAACACCACACTCACTACCCGTCCCGGGCCGAAGACCCCAACCACCTGAAGCAGCTGCAGGTCCACAACTCCCGTGCTCCTCCCGAAGGGGAGGGGATGCACGGACGGGGCGGCGGTCCGGGCAAGGCGGGAAACAGCCATGTCAGAATATTCTCCGCGGACCTTGGGCTCCGGGATCTGCGGGGAGCGGGTACGAATCTAAATACGACGCTTACGTCAATAACGCTCTCCCACTCTAACGCGGTTTCAGCTAGAGTTGTTGTTCAGCCTCAACCGGTGCAGACGGAGAGAGAGGAACCTGGGAAGCCCAGTTGAGCAGAGCCCACGGGCGCAGAGGAGCAGTCATGGATGCAGCTAATCTATGCTATCCAGGGGGCGGGCCATCGAGAAATAGACAGGAGAATGAGACAAGATAAAAGTCATGCAGTGCTATGCGACCTTCCGAGCCCAAAACAAAACATGATACAAGAGCTGACCCGCTGAACACTTCGCTATGCCTCGACTACACATCATACACGGTACACCTAACCGAAGGCGACGGTCAACCAGGGAAAAGGAACTGCGCAGAGACCGCTCTGACGTCGATGTTTTCACAGGGAATTCACCGGCGGCGTTACGTCCGCTGCTTACAACCGACTCTGGACGCGGGGGTAGTCCTGCTCACCGGGCCACTGGCCATCAGGCCAGACGTGGCGAATTGCTTCCCAGATGTGGCTGAGAACCACAGTCAGCTTTCCCCCCCAAAGAAAAAGAGAAGAAACAAAAACATACCTAACGTGGATGATTTCTAGCCCGTCTTTGACTTCCTGCGGCAGGTCCTTGACGTCCTTGCGGTTCTGGACCGGCAGTAAGACCGTCTTGACACCGGCCCGCAGGGCCCCGATGAGTTTCTCCTTGATTCCTCCGACGGCCGTAATGCGACCGCGAAGTGAAATTTCACCCTAGAATTGGTACGACGAAGAAAACGCCGTGTCAGTCTGCCGTAGTCCCAAGGGCGAGTATATGGTATCATGAATCAAATTGAAACTCATGTGGGTCGAGAAACGAAAAGGACCGAAGGTGGGATGATTTGACGCAGGTCAAGGCAAGAAGACCAACTGCGAGAGAAACCTAAACGAAGCGAACTTACCGTCATTGCCATGGTAGGCGGTACCGCCCGGCCAGAAAACAAGGAAATCAGCGCGATGGCCTGGGCGATGCCGCTGCTGGGGCCGTCTTTGGGGATGGAGCCCGAAGGGCAGTGCACGTGTATGCTCCTCTCCTTCATGATGTTCTCGCTTGGGCTCCGAGTCAGGCCCAGCTCGTATGCGTGAGCCTTGACCCACGTCAGGGCCACCTCGACGCTCTCCTTGAGGACGTCACCCAGCTTGCCCGTCAGCTGCACCGTGCCGGTTCCCGGCATGTCGGCCACCTCGATGAAGAGGATGCTGCCGTTGCCGCCGGAGCTGTAGGCCACCAGCCCGGTGACGATGCCCGGCCGGCTCGTCTTCTCGGCAATCTCCTCCTCGAACTTCTCGATGCCGAGGAATCGCTCCAGGTCGTCGACGCTGAGGCGGGGATTGTACTTTCCTATCTGGCCCGCGTCTTTGGCGTCGGCGAATTCGACTGCCTTGCCGCGGAGCACCGACGAGATCTCGCGTTCGAGGTTGCGAACGCCGGCCTCGCGCGTGTACGACTCGATAATCTTGGAGATGACGTCGTCTGTGAAGATGACCTGATCGCTGCTGAGCCCGTTCACGCGTATCTGTTTGGGCACCAGGTGCTGCATTGCAATGTGCCGCTTCTCCAGCGTAGTGTAGCCGGGGAGGTAAATAGTCTCCATTCGGTCCAGCAACGGGGACGGGATGGTGTCGAGTGTGTTTGCCGTGGCGATGAACATGACCTTGCTGAGATCGATGGGAATGTTGACGTAGTGGTCGGTAAAGCTGTTGTTTTGCTCCGGGTCAAGCACTTCGAGCATCGCTGCCGACGGGTCGCCGTGCAAACTTGAGCCACCAACCTTGTCGATCTCGTCCAGCAGGAAGACGGGGTTCGCCACGCCCACCTTCTTGAGACCTTGAACAATGAGTCCAGGCATGGCAGCGACGTAGGTGCGCCGGTGGCCGCGGATTTCAGCCTCATCCCTCACACCACCCAAAGAGATCCGATGGAACTTCCTGCCGAGCGCGGTAGCAACCGACCGTGCAAGGCTTGTCTTACCCACTCCCGGCGGCCCAACAAGCAGGAGAATGGGCGACTTGTCTACCATGCGCTTGCTCCTCAGGACCTCGAGCTTCGCGTTGATGGCCTTGGACTTTTCGTCAACGCCAGGCTCTGCGGCGCTACCACCTTCAGCGTTGCCATTGTCGTTTGCCTCAAGTACACCAACCTCCTCCTCGACCTTTTTGATTTGCGCATCAACATCGTCATTTATGGACTGCTTCAGCCTGAGAACGGCTAGGTATTCGAGTAAACGTTTCTTGACCTTCTCGAGCCCGTAGTGGTCGTCGTCCAATTGCTTCCGTGCCCTGCTCAGAGTCTCGGGGCCCAGACGATCATTTGTGGTTACAGTCCACGGAATCTCGGCCAGAGTCTCAAGATATGTCCGTGTCACGGCATACTCGGCTTGCGCAGGGTGGATCTTCTTCAGGCGCTTGATCTCTCTCTCAGCAACCTTGGCGGCCTCTGGCGACAGCTTAGCGGCGTCAAGCCTCTTTTGCAGTTCTTCAATCTCGTTGGGCTCCTGCTCATCTTCCGAGTTCCCACCCGGTTGGCCCGTGAACCCTGGCGGTGGGAAGGGCATGCTGGTTCCTGGCCCGGTCACCTTGGCGGATTGCCTTGCTTTGTTAGACCTCCAAATCTTTTCGATCTCCTTCTTGGCCGCATCAGGATCGATGAAGGGCAGCGTCGTTGTGCTGACGGCGGTGATCTTCATGTTATTCTTGATGTTGCCCACCTGACGGTCGAGCAGTTCAACCACCCGGGCAACTCGTTCCTTGACATCCACCAAGGCAAGCACCTGGAGCTTCTCCTCGTACGAACATTCGACAATATTGGCCATAAAGTCAGCCAGGGCACCCGGTTCCTTCTGTTTTGTGATGAAGAGGTCCAGTCGGCGGGCGAGCAGGGGCGATAGGCCAGGGACCCCGTTGGACCGCGGCATTATGGACGAGAGCCTGAGAATGACGACAAGCTCCCTTGACAGAAGCTTAAGGTGCTGAAAGAGGTCGGCGAGCGCGGAGTCGGGCCGGGTGTCATCGTCGGGGCAGTAGACGACTCTGGCCTCCAGATATGGCTTGTCATGGTAGATCTTTTCCAGCCTGACGCGCACTACGCCTTCGACGAGGAGCGTGAACTCGCCTGTCCCGCGTCCCTCGACGCCTGTAATCTTTGCAGCAACGCCCCAGCCGAAGAGGTCATTCATGGACGCCTTGGCCGGATCGACATCTCCGCGGTCGGGGCTAATGGCTCTTTCGCCGTTTTGGATCAGGAGCTGGCCCTTGGGGCCGAGGAAGGGCGAGGCGAGGGGGATGCAGGCAATCGGGACCGTGTCGATGCGCCCGTTGGGCGTCTTGGAAGCAGCACGTGTGTAGACAGCCGCAAGGAGTGATGCAATGTCGGGACGGTTGGCTGAAACGGGAATTCGCTGGACGATGCCCGGCAAGAGGACGCTGTCCCGGGGGAGTGTGATGACTGGGAGCGTCGCTGTCTGTGTCCGAGCCATTGGTGTTGCCGTTCGAGAGCGCAGCCGCAAAGTGCTGGCCGAGATCCAGTATGTTAATCAAACGTCTTGGTGTTACTTGGGCAGTTTCCTATCGTACGTTGAGTGTTGACGTCTCGAGTTTTTGTTTTTGTGTTCAATCTTGTTTATTGATCGGTTTGTTCTAAAGGGTCGGGACCTGTTACATATCGTTCGACTCTGTCGAATTATATCGAACGCTGCTGAAGAGTTGGTGGTCGGTTGTTCATTGGTGTTGGAATCTGCCGAGGCTAACGTTAACACACGCCCAGATTCGGGGAAGCTATTGCAGCACCGGGGCGGGCCAATGCCGGCCAAGGTCCCAGCTCCCGGCTCATGGAGAAGAGCCAAAGGCCCAAAAGCCTGGCCTGTGGAGCAGCCAGAAGCTCGGCTCACATTACTACAGTACGAATACCGGAGAGTTACACCGTTTCAGCATGTGATTGACGGGGGACCGAGGGGACTCAAGCTTGGGGTAGGTATGAACTTAGAAAAATCAATGCTCGTTGCTCTGAGTTCGCTCATTGCTCCGAGTTCGATAACAGTCGTTAATGATCAAGTGCGTCCAAGGTCTATACCAGATCATGAAAGAAAACCCGATCATTTTCACAAGTCATTTCAATACGGACTATTATCTCATCGCCCAGTTAAGCCTTCCCGTCCTTATCGAGGTATCTCGCGTATGGTACATACATTCAACAAACTTCAAAGTGAAACGCGATGGAGGTCGAGCAGAAAGCAAAGAGGAGAATATTATGCTCATCAAGCAAGGCCGTTAAATCTTTTCCACCAACTAGCAAACAGAAAGCATTTCCCCCAGACTACCTGCCTGACCTTCGGGGGCGGGGACCTCACCTGCCCTCTCGCCATGGACACCGAATTCCAACGCTAGTATTCATAACCCACCGCATTTAACCTGATATACCTCCATTATCATGGTCATCATAACTCCCCGCTTCCTCCAGCATCTGGCGCAGTTTAGGCTTGCCCCTGTCCCTGGCCTGCATGGCCGAGCACCAAGAACCCGCTCGGTGTCTTGGGCATCGCCGGAGCCTGCGACTGCAAAGGCGGCGATACCGGGACCGACAAACCACCCTGTTGTTGTTGTTGTTGCTGAGACGGAACCCCGCCGTCGCGCGACAGGCCGCTCGTCATCCTGCGTATCCTCGATCTCGATGCCAGGGGGCGCACCATACTCTCGAGGAAAAAAGACCCGCCCTCGCCGTTGGCCGTGTTGGGCCGCTCGTCGTCCCCATCCGAAAAGACGTCCTCCGCAAACTCGTCGTCCGAGGTAAGGTCGCCAGCCATGGCGTACGACGCAGGCGCCGATGGGGATGTTACCGATCTCGAATGGAGCGAGGGCCGGTTCGGCGGGGTTATGGCGCTTGCTGCTGGGCTTAGCCCACCGATGTTGAAGGCGCCCGGGTTCATCGTGTTGGACGCCACGACTCCCTCCCGTGGCATAAAGGTAGGTCTGTCCGCGAAGCCGTTCTGGAATGACATGATATTGTTGTTGTTGGAAGCCTGGTGGAGGATAGGGAGGATCTGCTCGTCGTACAGTTCAGCCCCGGACTCGAATGTGTCCGGTGAGAACTCGGTGATGGTCCGCGAGGACCGGCCATCGCTCGGCGGGCTTGTTGACAGGTCGTCGAAGAAATCGTCCAGGCTGTCCAGCTTGGAGAAGAGGTCTCCCATGGGTGCATCGCCCCGCCCGTCGTCCGACATCATTGTGTCGGCCCGGTCCGAACCCGGGAAATAGCCGTACGGGAACTCGTCCGTGTGGAACTCGACTTCGGGCGTTGGCGTCGCCTGCGGAACGACACCTTCGTCGCTTTGGCACATGTAGAAGGCTGCATGGATATTGGCACGCGTCGATTCTGTCTTGCGAGCGGGCATCGGGATCGCCCATCCCGATGCTTCTGGAATGCCAAACAGGCTTTGTGTGCGCTCATACTCTTTGCGGACCGCCTTCGACGTCGGGCGCGTCATGCTCATGCGGAGATGGTGCTTATCCATCGAAGACCCGGACATGGTCATGATGTTGTCCAGCACTTGCAGCGCCTCCATGCAGTAATCCGTTTGAAGCAGTCGCAGCAGAGGCGAAATCATGTCGGACCCGTGGCTGGCAATCTCGGGCTTTTTCATATCGATCTCTGGTATGACGACGCCTAGGATACGCATCGTCTCAATCTTCATCCACGACGTTCCATTCGTCAAGAAGCCCATCAGCATGGTGAGCATGCGGAATTCCAAGGCAGGCAGGAAGCGCTCCCGAAGCGCCCCGAACATCTGTGCAGCAAATTCGGTCCCAGATGAATACTTGAATGCGAGAAAGCTGTCTAGGACCATTGCCATGCCCGTCAATCCCTGCTCGTCTGCAAGCGCCATGAGTGTCTCGGCCGTTTGCACCACGCCGTTGTCAAGCGTTTCTTGGTCAATGGCGTGCAAGAAGCGGGGGAGGTTGGCAATTGTGGTGAAGAACAAACGGCTGTCATCGCCAACCAGGGCATCGCTAGGAAGCCGTATAAGTCTATCCAGCGTGTTCAAGGTCAAGTCCAGACACGTCGACGACCGCAGGCCTTTGTACAGCAGCGGCTGCAAACCCTCAAACGGCCCGTCCCACTTGGATGGTTGGCCGTCGTAGAGCAGCCGCCGCACAGTGGGCGATTGGAAGTCGAGCTTGTTCAGGAACTCGTTGAGCATCTCGACTGCCTCGAGAAATTCGCACTCATTGATCGATTCGAGGCAAGCGCACGTAGTCCAGAAAAGCTGAGGAAGCGCCAGTAGCTTATCGGCATCGAGCTTCAGGATCAGGGTTCTCAGAGTCGTGAGTATCTCCATAGAAAATGTCTGAATCTCGGCGTCTTCTTCCGCAATTGTATTAGAGAGTCGTGCGAGCATGTCCCCAAGCATGTACTGATCAAGCGATGTCAGGATACACCTGAAGATCTGGAACGACCGGCAAGCAAGGTGCCTGACAGGGCACGATGTAGCCCAGGTAAGTGAGAGTCTGCCCCATTTGTCTTTTATGCCGGGATAGGTAAGCTCGAAAGTCTTGACAACCTCAGCAGTCAGGTACTCCATGCTGGGAGGCACCTTGCTGTCGTGGCCATCGACCTTTGCATTGCTGTCCTCGTAGCCCCAGACCACCGACCGGTCGTGGCGGCGGATGGAATCGATCAAGCTCTCGATAGATTTCCTTGTGGCTTCCGGCGTGCTGTCGTCCAATCTCGAGATCACGAGCTCGTGTATTAGGTGAACCAGCATCTCACGAGCTTGCTCTTGAACAAGAGGCGTATAATGGTCCCACAAAACGGTAACCACCTGTAGTAGGACGGGGACGTTGTCAGCGACGAGGCTGACCGGCGCAACCATGAGGTCTACGAGCAAGATGAGCGAAAGCTGGCCGAGAGAGAAACCGGCTTGTTTGGTTCCGACCGGGAGAGCTTCTGAAAGGTCTGCGCAGTAGGGCAATGTGTTGATGTCCGGGGGAGGCGGCACGGCGTCCCGCTTCTCATTGGGCACCATGGCTTTAGGAGTGATTTGGAGCAATAGGAACTCAACCACCTTATTGCCCGGCATGCTGTTCGTGCTGGCGAGGAAAACGACGATCTGCTTGGCGTACTCGACAAAATTCTGTTCTCTCCGTTCCAAGCAGAGGGACATGATGAAATCCAAGATGAGGCGCACATTTCCCGGATGCGGCCCAGTCGCCAGCGCCTGCCAGAGGGCCTGCACCTCATTGTGCAATGCGGCGCTGGACTTTATGGTGATTTCGAGAAGGTTTGCTAGTAGCACGTACGATTGTGCAATCGGCCCTCCATTCGGGTCCACCTTGAGCTCAACCGCTTGGATCCAGGGGAGAATGACGGCAATTACATTCCGTTGTGCAACACCCTGCTGCTCTTTGAAATATGAGGTAAATTCGGAGAAGATATGGAAGGCCAGCTCCGTATGCTGCTTTGCCAGTCTCTTGGAGATTTCAAACTGGGCGAGCTTGTAAACAGCCTTGGTCTTATCCGAGATGCTAATATCAAAATCCTGGATCTTGGAGCTCCGCGACTGCGACTGCCGCTCCTCAAGCGCTCTCAGGAGATGCGACGCCCTGGACCGGACGGCGCTCTGGTCATTGCCCAGCATGAAGAGGCAAAGGCCAAGGAGCTTCCAGAAGGGGCAGGAGTACCCAGGATGCTCCAAGAGCACCTCAGCCACCACGGTAAAGTAACTGTCAAGCACCTTGGGGGCCTCGGCCAAATAGCACCTCGAGATGCAGTACTCGAGGAGATAGGGGTACTCCTGGTTGTGCACGATCAGATTTTTGAGAGCTCTCCTGCCGATGACGTTCATACGGTCACTGCCCGAATTGAATATGTCCTCGATCCACGCCAACATCCGCCGGACATCGAATTGCAGGGACACGCCGCTCTCTGTGGTGACACTGATGGGCCCGCCACATAGCGCAGCCATGGCGCTGAGGGCCGCCGTCCGCAAGTTCCTCTTCTCAATCTCCATTGCCGCTGTCAAAGTTCCGCGTTCGCCGGCAGCTTTCTGGTCAATAACAGACTGCCTCATGTTGTCTTCTCTCTGCCGAATCTGGGGCTGATTGGGGGAGAAGCCACACCAGTCCTCCATCAAAGCAAAGGCCGATTTCCGCGCCTCAAACGTCATCCAGCGAGCCGGATCTTTTGTTCTGTTGATGCCTTCAAAGAGCTCCTCCATGAGTCCGCAGTAATGACGTCTCAGCTTCTGGAATTCCCAGTCCATCTGCACCTCGTGGTCCATTAAGAAGAGCTTCAGGTCCTTTGTGTACGTCACGAGGTTATTCAGAATCCAATCGTCCTGGTATACTTGAGGCACTCTCAGGAAGTGCGATGTTAGCTTATACACGTGGGTAATCTCGGTTCGCAGAATGTCCATCTTGCGATTCCGGCGCGGGCTACTGTTGGTACGCTGGTGGATGCGTTGGCGGGCGTCGTCATTACAGCGGGAGACATGTCCCTGAAGCTCCTCAAGGAGTGTACGGTATATGTGAATGTTTATGGAGCCCATGGCGATGACTACAGCCTCCCGAATAGGCGCAGAAGAGACGGAGAGCATAGGGTTCAGGTACTTGAAGAGTGTCCTTGCTGATCCAATCTTCTCGGCGGCTGACGAGGGCTTGGATACTTTTCTACCGTGCTGACCGTTTTGGGCTCCAATTGCCTGGCCGGTTCCGGGATCAGCGAGGGTTGTGCAAGCAAACACGAGGTACAGCTTCCACTGCTCTATGACCACCTCGGGTTGAGTTGTCGGGGTCTTGCCTGTCAGCCGAGCGCTGCCGGTGTCTGCATAGTAGTACTGCCCTCGCATCTCCCGAGGCGGTTCCGAGAGCACCGTGATGACTTTGTATAGCTGAAGGATCCGCTCGCAGACCAAGTCACGGCTAAGACTGATGGCGAACGGGCACTTGTCGAACGCGATGCGGATGAAATTAGGGAAGATCTTGAACCACAGCGTCGTGTCGTATGACACATCGCTAGCACAAAGTTCAATCAAAGTACCCCGGTTGTTGGTGTCTTGCATTCCGCGCTGCAGCCTGCTGCGTTCGGCTACAGAGAGCTGCTCATCGTTGAAACTCATGACCTGCGTTGAGTCATTCTCGAGGATGTCAATGAGCCTGGTGGTATCCTTCTCGCGACCACTCGGTTTCCTCAGGACCGCGTCAAACTCGGTGATCAGCCGGAGTACGTTGACAGCGTAGTACCGGACGCGCCGAGACTGAGAGCAAAGAAAGAACAGCCCGTGCGCCTCCACTTGGTCAACTTCTGCCCAGACGCTAGACAGATCAAGTTTGATTCCTCTCTTGTCCGGGCCGCCAGCCTCGCTACTGTCTTCGGTGGCAGTCTTGGTTTTCTCCTTGATCTCGTCGATCCAAATATGGAGGAGCTCGATGTACAGCATAAGCGTCTTCTCAATATGCCCTGGCCCCAGCATGCCTCCGTCTGACATGGTGGAGTAACGGTCATCGAAGTTGAATATGAAGCGTGCAAAACCCATAGTAACTTGATGAGCGTGAGACTGGCGGGCGATTGCTTTCAGCGACTGCGCCGACGACTCTGCAATATTGCCCTGAACGTGCGCCGTTCCCGTGCAAAGGAGGTTAATTAGGGTATTGAACGGTATGTCCGGTGAGAGGCACCGCGGCAGTGCTTGTACGGCTACATGAAGCAATTCATAGAAAGCTTGCTTTTGTTCTTGGGGACTAGGGTGGTCGTCTCTGCGGGAGAAATTGAAAGTCTCGGCGATGGGCGTCTTAGGTCCCGGGCTGCTATACTTGTCCATTTTGTCAAACTTTTCAAATTTCTCGTCCAGCGCCGCCTGACCACCAAATGTGTTGTCGCAGATGATGGTGATCTTTCCAAGTATCTCACAAAATCTTGCATAATAGTCCCGCACGCTGTCGCTGAGCTTGGAGACCATTACCGGCCTGGAAAGTCTTTCGCCGCCGGACGAAAAGGCAGCCCGGCTGACGGACGGGGCACCGCGCGGTGAACCCAGAACGGGCGAGGTAGGGGGTGCCCGTTCAGGAGGAGAGGAAGGTGCGTAGGACTGCGGAAAAGGGGGTCTGCCCTTGTCGCCCTTTTCTAGATCCGACATGATGGTCAGGAAAGCTCGAACACCCACGACCATCCTGTCCGGGTCGAGCTGCTCAATCTTCAATTCCTTGTTGGAGGTGAAGAGATCGGCATTGATCAGAGGGAAAACGACGGTCCGGAAGCAGTATTCCGGATGTTTGTACCCAACAAACCGGATGATCTGAATGAGGGGATCGATAACCAGAGTATCCGTGGCACTAAAGGTTCTTTTGGCGCTGGGCAGAACTATCTTCAAGACGTCGTCGAGCTTCTTGGTCATGCCGGAGGAGCTATCGTTGGTGCGATAGAGGTAGGTCCATACCAGCCTGGATATGACCTGCAAGCATAGCGGCCTCGTGTAGCGGTCCTTGAGACGCGGCTGAATAGGGTAGATCAACTGCAACCACTGGCTGACAAATGTGTCGGGAGGCGAGATGCAGAGCATTGTGGCCGTCAGCGGAAAAGTGTACTGCCAGTGGCGCGGCTTGACAAACATCTGGGCCAGGCGGGGCCCGATCATGGCCAGTACTTCGTTCCATCTTGGGTGCGCTATGTCACTGTTGGTAGCTTTGGCAGCTATTGGAAGCAGGAGCATATCGAGGACCTGACAGAAGGCCGATTTTACCTTGTGACCATGGGACCGGCTGAAGAGCTTCCCGAGAGATGCCATGAAAGTACACGAGCGCTCCCATGCTTCCTCTGGAGCTGTTTTCAGCCGGAGATGCTTCATGCCGCCCAACACGAGCTCTATCTTGTTCTCGATATCCCGAGACGCCGACGTTGGGCTCTTGGCAGCCAGCTCCTGTAAGGAACGGTCCAGGTCGGCGAGGAAGCGGTCAGTCACTGTGGTGAAGCTAATTTCGCTCATGGCGCCCATGAGCTGCGCAAAGAGATTCCAGTTGGATAATTTGAGGGGTGACGCCATCAGCTGTTCCGTCTCGGAGATCTTGAGCTGCCCGAAAATAATGTTTTCCAATTTGTCCTCCATTCCTACCGTGATGGAAGCCAGCGTGCTTTGCGATATGACCTCGAGGAGAACGCGGCAGAGAATGTATATAGAGACGGTGGAACGGCGCTCGGCCTGGGCAACATACTCCTGCTTCGCTGCTAGTGACATGTGCGCACCAGGAGGGCCCTCAGGAGCTGTGCCGGGAGCAGTAGACTGGACCGGTTCCGTATTACGCCTTTGCAGCGGTCCTGGGGGAGGAGGGTAGATGCGCGACTGTTGGAGCTGGGTACGGGCTTCATTGGCGGCATCGCTCTTGCTTTTCCTCCACAGCATCACGGCGTCAATTAGCGGCTTGGGCTTTTGCTTGGCGATGTGTCCTAGGGCCACGATGAGCTGGTCAAAGGCACGGTCGACTCCAGGGCCGCAGATCTGTTCAACCTGAGGTTCCGGATCAAAGGGAACGGTTATGCACTCGTTGAGCTTCTCCTCGGCTTGGGCGATGAAGGAAGTAAACAGGACATGGAGAGCATACTCGCCAACCGTCTTCTGGTCGTCCCTGTGATGGCGTGACGAATGCGAAGGGTGGTGAGCATGGTCGCGCCGCGTCTTGCTGCTTTGCCTCCTCTCCAGCTTTCCTCGAGCAGCGGCCTGGCCGGAAGCATCGCCTGCAGCGGCCGATGAGCTTCTTTCAGGGACATTGGGCATCGAAGCGAGAGTTGTCCCGGAGAGAGCAGTGCCTGGCCGCGGAGCCAGCGTGCCATCACCGTCCAGCCTCGGAAAGCCATGCATCTCAGCCCTGTCGGGAGTGAGGCCCGCTGCTGCAGCGATCATTTGTGGGCTAAGGGGACTGGACGTCGAGCTGGCAAAGCTCCCATTCCTCGAGTGGTGAATCCCTATGCCATGTACGATGGATGTCTGCCTGTGATGGCCGTACGAAGACGCTTTGGGATCGACGGCTCGCTCCATCACGCCGCCGATGGCGCTGCGCGAAGGGGGCGCATGGGTCCGGACTTGTGGGAGCTGCCCGGCGAGGTCGGGTCGTTGGAGCTTCTCGATGGACGACTCGCGAGAATGGGCGACAGGACGTATAGTCTTTTGCCAGTCTTCATCCTCCTCGTCGAGCCGGGTGACAGCGCGGGGTGAGAATTTCAAAGGCTCATGGTCCGGCAGCGTCGTCTGGGACGGAGCTAGGCGCCTAGTAGTTAGCATCCCATTTCATTCAACGGACGGTATTTCACAGCGAGCTACAGGTGAGCCGTGAGCCGTCATGGCCACACTGGCACACTCTCTGTTGCGCCATGGCGGAAGCCCAGGTGGAGTGCTAATCGACGACACGGCAGGCTCCGGAAAATGGCGGGCCTAGCAGGGAGAGCAAGAGACGGAGGACGGGAAAGGGAATAAGAAATATCCATTGGCAAGGGAAAACTCACCCATTTTCCAGAAGCCACGGCTTGCATGATACGCCCTGGGGGTTTTGCAATGCAGCAGCTTACCGACACAATCTTGCAAGATTGATGAACGCGCTGTGGTAACTTAGTTGACCGTCAAATGTCACCAAATTCTCGGAGCCTGTGCCGAGTGTGCTGGACAAACACCAGATGATCCACCAGCCATGATTCCCGCTGCAGGGGCATTGGATTGGGCTTGAAGCAGCCAATGAAGGGAGGGACGGCCCCTGAAACTTTGAGGTGAGGTCAGCCGACCAATCACAGCATAGCCCTGAGTCCCTGACTCCCCGGAACACAGGAAGAAACGGCCCAACGGGGCAGCGAGTCCAGCCGCCCAAGAGATTCTGTCCTCACCTAGGTGAGGGTACCTTACACTAAAAGCCTTCGGTGTGCTGTCCGTTCTTTGCGTTCTGTTGTCCAAGGGCATTGCAACACTTGCAGCTCCATGCGTCCATCCATACACCTGCTCACCGCACGCAATGCCCCGTCCAAGATATCCTCATCCTAATTAGGTTTGAGGCGATGCCTAGTAAGACAAGGACTGAGGTGCTGCGATTAGGGCTAACTTTTGTAGTTCGGAGTAAGAGGTTATCTTTGAAGGAGCCAGCTTACCGGTGCCCTGTGACAGCTAGTACTACTTCAACAATCTCCCGCCAACACCAGCTCCTACGAATACATACATGTACTCTTCGTACATATTCGAGTTTGTTAAAACAGGGCAGTTCGGGAGTGAAGGCGACCCACGATCGAGGCGGGGCCCGGCCAACAAAATCGGGCGATACCCCTTTACAGCAAATCCCGACTGCTTCACGATTTGTATGCCCGATCTACACACATGTCGGATCGGAAAGGCCGAAAGTGCCCGGACCAGTGTCACTGGAAGCAATGAGACGACTCGTAATATATACGCAGAACTACGCTGCCAAACAAATCTCCAGGTCCAGGCTTACCTAGGCCGGATTCCACATTCGAAATTCGAAGCCATGAATGCGGATAACACAGCGGTATTGCCTGCCGGCCGGGGTTCGTGCCTCCACACCTCTCTTCTCCAGCCCCCGGTGTCTCGTGGCCACACACCACGCACGGCATACTTCAGTACTTGGTACCGGAACCCGAATCATAACGTTACCCGCTAGCGCATCGGCGGCTCTAGGATGATCGAGACCGGCTTGTGCCTCCATACAGATGGATAGGCAGGAGGGGAACTGGGAAAAGTCATGGTAGCCGACGGCCCCCACTTCTGTACGGATACACTACACAGGTCGCAATGGGCGGTGGCTCATGGCTAACCTCGAGGCTCAAGCTAACCAAAACACCTGCGCAGCAGAATGTGGCCAGATTATCTGCTGCGATGGCGGCGGAAAATGCCGGGAGGAAGCGAGGTTATCTTCCTCATCTGCCACACGCTGGCAGGGTTGATGTGGCGGCGTCGCTACCGAGATCTCGCACGCCGAGTAAGCGGCGGGGTCCGCGGGGAAGGGCCTTCGCCCCTGTGTCGTCTACCGAAACCGCGGTCCTCCCTTCCACCACTTTCCACCGGCAATCCTCACAGGTGCGGCACCGGCTGGGTTGACGAATACCACAGTATCATTACTGGATGAAGTGTCAACGTCAAACTGATAATAATCCGACCCGGCGTAGGGGGTATTGTATGGTAACCAACAGGTATCCCGTGTATTTCTGGAAGACACGAGGCTTCCCATTATTCACCGCTTCAACGCTACATAAATGGCAGAACTACCGAGTACTCCTTGGGCCAGAAACGTATCCGGAGTCTGTATAGAATCAAGTGGCCGTGATTTGCATGTGCAATCTCTGGTCGTACTCCGCAAGTCCTCTAGGTCAACGCTGACACAGACATACATACGGAGGATGGGGCCAAAAGTATTTGGCAGATTCCTCTTGCCAAGACTGGCTTGCCAAGCTCTCAACACAGTAAGGTTGGCACAGTTCCACCAAGCCACATACATTGGCCACTGTAATCCAATAGTCAAGCCCACTAATAGGGCGAATTACAGGGCCACATCAGTGCCAACTTCAGCGCCCACTTAAGTCTGGGATTTGCGAGGGAACGCTATCCCCATGAAAAATACAGTGCGTCTCTCTCCCTCTGGCTTCTCACACGTTGATAGGCTTGGCACCAGCATGAAGCTGCCAAATACTTTTGGCCCCATCCTCCGTATTCTCCTAGACTCCTGCTGTGTTACCGACTTCGATGATACGGTACCTAATCAAAAATTGCTCTGTTAGCTGAACGTGTGAGATCTGGGTTTCTCAATCAGACGTATCGTAGGCCACTGCATCGATCTACCCTGACTGCTAAGACTTGTCTGAAATTCTGGATTGGGTCGGTGTAATGGTTCGTACATGTTAAGGCGGGCTGTCCTTGGCATTCAAGACGGTAACGTTAAGTCATCCAGGATTCCAGGCGGGACTTTTCCGATAAGCCAGCCGTGGGCTGATAATTGCTGCAGTTGCAGTGGGTGAATTGTGAAAGTCCCGGGGCCTTGGACCCTCAGCGACTCGCCGACTCACTGCCTCACCGGGACATGCATATGTCCTCTTGCAGCTTGTCGAGCAAAGAACCAATACAAATCGTAAAAAGAATCTGTCCTTTTGGGCCCTTCTTCCATCCTACGATCTGTCTCCCCTTTTCCCTTACCCCTACTTTGCCCTTCAAGTTCTTAACCCTTTCTGCACTTTTTGTCTTTGGCACTGTACTGTGTAAGCATACTTAACATCGGATACACATCCGTGCGTGGTCCGTTCAATCCATTGCCTGCCTTAGGTAAGTACATACACTACCCTACCTACCGCCTACCTTACCTAACATCCTTCGTAGTCGTTTTCGCTTACACCTGTGCCACAGCTGCGAATGAACCCGCTGCGCCATCGTTGGCTCAGAACCATCCAGCTTCTTTTTCTTTCCACTCCACCAAAACTGCGCTGCTGCTGAGTAGTGGCCAGACACCTTCGTTTTCCTTCGCGCTGGACATCGGATTGGTGCTGGGTATCCATATTTGCGGCTAACGTTTTCCCGCTCCTATCCGATCTGGTCTCTTCCACTCTGCAGCGGCCCTTTTTAAATAGGGATAGAGAGACGCACTCGGCCGAATCCCGGCGCCGACCCAGGACGTCGCTGTATTCTTATCCCGCTCAACTCGCAGCCCGCCTCCAGCGTGCACGCGGCCCACGCTCCCCCACGCGGCCGTCGAAATGGCCGAACTCGACACGCTGGACATTATTGTCCTGACCGCCATCCTCCTTGGGACGGTGGCCTACTTCACCAAGGGCAAATACTGGGCTGTCCAAAAAGACCCCTACGCGAACTCGTTCGCCGCTGCCAATGGCGCCAAGGCGGGAAAGACAAGAAACATTGTTGAGAAGATGGAGGAGTCGGGGAAGAACTGCATCATCTTCTATGGGTCGCAAACCGGCACCGCGGAGGATTATGCATCGAGGCTAGCAAAGGAAGGCAAGAGCCGGTTTGGCCTCGAGACCATGGTCGCTGATCTCGAAGACTATGACTACGATAACCTGGATGCCATTCCCAGCGACAAGGTGGTCATGTTCGTGCTTGCAACCTATGGCGAAGGCGAGCCTACGGACAATGCCGTCGAATTCTACGAGTTCATCACCGGCGACAGCCCCTCTTTCTCTCAGGACAACGAAGTCCCTCTTGGAAACCTCAACTACGTGGCGTTCGGCTTGGGCAACAACACGTATGAGCACTACAACTCGATGGTCCGCAACGTCAACAAGGCGCTTCAAAAGCTAGGCGCCAACCGCATTGGCGAGGCCGGTGAGGGTGACGACGGTGCCGGCACCATGGAAGAGGATTTCTTGGCCTGGAAAGAACCCATGTGGAAGGCCCTGGCCGAGAAGATGGGCCTGGAAGAGCGCGAGGCTGTCTACGAGCCCATCTTCGGCATTATCGAGCGCGACAATCTCACTCCCGAGTCTCCCGAAGTCTACCTTGGCGAGCCCAACAAGATGCATCTCGACGGAACCCCCAAGGGACCCTTCAACGCCCATAACCCCTACATTGCTCCCATTCAGAAGTCTTATGAACTGTTCAACGTCAAGGACCGTAACTGCCTGCACATGGAGGTTGATATCAGCGGCACCAATCTGAGCTATCAGACCGGTGACCACATAGCCGTCTGGCCCACGAACGCCGGCGAGGAGGTCGACCGCTTCCTCAGCATATTTGATCTCGTCCACAAGCGCCACAATGTCATCAGCGTCAAGGCGTTGGAGCCCACCGCGAAGGTGCCCTTCCCAACGCCCACCACCTTTGACGCAATCGTCCGCTACCACATGGAAATCTGCGCCCCGGTCTCCCGTCAGTTCCTCGCCACCCTCGCCGCCTTTGCTCCGGATGAGCAGTCCAAGGCCGAGATGACCAAGCTCGGCAGCGACAAGGATTACTTCCACCACAAAGTCAACGCGCACCACCTCAACATTGCTCGCATTCTGGAAAGGGTCAGCAAAGGAAAGAAGTGGACCAACGTTCCATTCTCGGCTCTTATCGAAGGTCTTACCAAACTGCAACCCCGTTATTATTCCATCTCGTCCTCGTCTCTTGAGCAGCCCAAACTCATCTCTATCACTGCCGTGGTGGAGAGGCAGGAACTTCCTGGCCGCGAGGATCCCTTCCGGGGTGTGGCAACCAACTACCTCTTGGCTCTCAAGGAGAAACAGAACGGCGATCCCAATCCGACACCCTATGGTTTGACTTACGAGATCATGGGCCCTCGCAACAAGTACGATGGTATTCACGTCCCGGTTCACGTTCGCCACTCCAACTTCAAGCTCCCGTCGGACCCCACCAAGCCCATCATCATGGTCGGCCCTGGTACGGGTGTCGCGCCTTTCAGAGGTTTTGTCCGCGAGCGGAAAAAGATGGTCGAGAATGGCCAGGAGATTGGCAGGAGTATATTGTTCTTTGGCTGCCGGAAATCGACCGAGGACTTTATGTATGCGAAGGAGTGGGAGGTATGCATGATTTTCCCCTTAGTAGAAAAACCTAGCCTCTCTAACCGTTGCCGCAGGAAGCCAAGCAGGCAATGGGCGACAAATTCGAGCTTGTCACGGCTTTCTCTCGTGAAGGGCCCAAGAAGGTCTATGTTCAACACCGGTTGAAGGAGCGAGCCAAGGAGGTCAACCAGCTACTAGAACAGAAGGCTTACTTCTATGTCTGTGGTGACGCTGCCAATATGGCTCGCGAGGTCAATGCCGTCCTAGCGCAGATTATCGCTAGTGAACGTGGCATCCCCGAGGCCAAGGCCGAGGAGATTGTCAAGCAAATGAGAGCCTCAAACCAATACCAGGTACGTTTCTTTTGAGCCTTACTGTGGCGTCACGGGTGCTAACCATGACAAACAGGAGGACGTGTGGTCGTAAATATACAGACGGCCCGCAAGAGCCCGAACAGCAAAGGCGCCAGGTCAGATCAGCGTAGCGATTTTGCATGCGGGAGCCATTGGGAAATAAATAGAAGGGGTCAGGCTCGGCTGGCTTTTAACATGTTGTCTAGAATAATGCCTTTTCCTCTCCCTCGGACTTTGATAGCATCTGTCCGAATACTTTTGGTTTAGCTCTTCTCCGAATGGAAATCAAATGACGCATACCCCCGGCTGATATGGATCCTCGGAATGCACACGTCGGATGCCAAGGGGTTAACCAAACGTACTGTACTGTACATGGAGTGCTCTTTTGGCCCTGAGTATGTACAAGCCTTCCCCTCCCGAAACGAAAATGTTCGTTGTGTTCATCTGGCACCCCGAAACTGTGGCTGATCCCCGCTTTCTTTCTTGCAGCCCCAAATCTTGAACGGCCTCTTTCCGACTGGGCACGAGAATTTCTAGATCAAGATTGGCCAGAGCCATGTGAAATGTTGAGGGTGGCGGACCGTGTGCATGTCCGACTGTCTCGGAGCCAGGGGCCTTCTTGGCATTGGCTACATCAACGTCTTATGTACCTACATACACTTATTTACATACTCCGTACATGGTTCCCTGAATGCACAAGACAGCCAAAAGGAAACGAGGGCAAACTTCTCATCTGCGGTACGTACAACATGAGAGCTGCCATTTCTTTCCCCTTACTTCGTACCAAGCTGAACGAGCCATGTCCGGTGCTTGCGAACTACTTGTGTGATCAACTTGCTTTTGTGGCCACCCCTTTGCACACGCACGCATACGAAGTAGTTAGGGAAGCAGAAGGAAAACCATGTCCTGAGCATTGCACCTGAGGCTGATACTTTTCACAAGCCAAAGAAACGGTTTTCCTTAAAGCGAAGGCTGGGCGGGAAGCGAGATGTCATACTCCGTACCCTGAATGTCATCACCAACCGCAATCTCTCCCGGCAGCGGCCTTTGGCAATGCTGTGGGAACCCAACCGTGCAGAACTATACACAGTAACAAGTGGTTGGGGGAAAAATCGTTAAGGGCAGCACACCACCGGCGAGTCCCTTCGTCCCGATTCCCTGGTCTCTGGGTATCCGAGACAACCTCCCTGCTTGACTGGCCAATGGCCATGGGATGCTCTCAAGCCACGGTGCCACAGTATGGATGCAAGAGTGTCTGTATCATGTCTTCTTGCCTTACTCGCGAGTCCTTTTGCGATCCGTCACACGTACATTCATACCTTACATATCCAGATCGGCCGTTCTGCATGGCCTTCTCTTCAGGACATGGCTGACGAACCTAATCAGGGGCAAGCTATGGTTGATCCCGTTACCCATCTTTGATCAAGCCATGTGCTCCCCAACCTTACCCTTTCCCTTCCCACCGTTGGCCTGGGTAGCCATCGGCTCGGAAGCTCTCGCTCTCCAAGTAAGCTATGGTGTGCCTCCCAGCATGCCTTCGAGCATCCTTTCCAGTAGGAAGCCAACCTTAGATTTAGGCATTGCTCGTGACAAAGCACCTGCTTGCATAAACTGTCTCCCGGTGCACATTCTGGGGTGTGGCGCAACCTCTTTGCTTGCCGTATATGTGGTAAGCATCTCCCCCTTACTCTGTCCACTTCTTTCTTTCTTCCCTTCCCCCCAAGCATGCCTATTCACGCTCCCTAACATAACTAGTATGGTATCGACTTAGTACTGTAGCTTTATCTCGCTTTGTTCTAGACGTGCGGCAAGTCAACTTGCTCGGGGGTGATGTTTCATGCCCAAGTTGCGCGCTTGTATCTGTTAGACACTCCTAAGGTGTGCCATTGGTGAGGTTGATTTCTTCTGGCAGAGCTTTCGTGGATGACATCTAATCATGGTGTTCGAACAGGGCGAGACCGAGCGGAAAGGAGAGCACTGCATTGCCAGAATATATTTACTTGTCCCCGAGCGGCTTCCCTACCGAGCAGACTCGTCAGATTCATTGCTTCTGTGTCTGTCCAAGGAGACAGACCTTATGAAGCAAGCGAGCCTCTGCTGATATTGCGGCCGATGTGCCTGGAGCATACAACCCAAACGTATGTACGAGACCTCTTAACGTACATTTGCTTACCTTGCATCACCCTACAAGACCATATGGAGAAAGTCATGTCCAGGTGTTTCACAGCTGAGCAGGTGTAGTAAGACTCTGCACCGAGATTGCATTCCCCGCTTGGGTGAGGACGAATGGTGATCCGGACCCTTGGTTCCTCTGATAAGGCTGGAGAAACCGAGAGGGCGGTAGCACCTTCCAAGTTCTTGGTGCAGACTCTGGAACTTCCTGAAGCGTGGAGTCGAGCCCCAATCCGCCAGCCCGGGTCTTCACCAGCCTCGCTCTTTCAGCCTCGCTCCTTCCGCCCCACGCGAGACGACCTCACCCTACGCCGTGCCTTCCTTACAAGGTAGCAACATCTTCAGATACCTTACTTCAGGTATCTCAACCTGGTGTGAATTTCCTCTCACCCAACAACTTCCACCAAAGATATTCGACTGCGCCAGAAGACTTCCCTCAAGGTTGGCATTATCACTGCGACCCTGCTATTCCCTTTGGGTCTTCCAGGTGAGAAAGAGCAGTATTTCCTTGATTTCGTTGCTACTTCCATGATTCTTTCCTTTCGCGATCCTTGTCGACGAGGTCGTCGCTTCCACTTGGACGCGTAAATACACCAGTGCCTCGTCGATGCTCCACGTTCCTTCTTCGACTGTCAGTCCCGCTCTCGGCAAGCCGAGAGGATAGCTGTTTTGTACGGAAGGAACACCAGCCGCACTCGTCTGCACTGCTTCACGTCCTCGGCGGCTTGCCCAGGTTCAAAAACCCTCCTCCACTTGCGCACACTTGGACTTTTTGGCTTCTCTCCTTGTGGACTGCTTCCGATCTTTAAAGCATCAACACCATCCCGGCCACCACATTCTCTTCCATTCATCTTGCTGATAGCTTGTTCTATCCTCTTACCCCCGGCACTCGCTTGCAGAATCTTTGGTTCTAACGTCT
This sequence comes from Canariomyces notabilis, assembly GCF_033297395.1. Taxonomy (NCBI): domain Eukaryota; kingdom Fungi; phylum Ascomycota; class Sordariomycetes; order Sordariales; family Chaetomiaceae; genus Canariomyces; species Canariomyces notabilis. The sequence continues at coordinate 24,630 of NW_027041877.1, forward strand.
CCGTCGTTAAGCGGTCCGATTTCTTGTCATCAAGCATCTCTGCTACAAGCACCCCAAAGATTCATTTTGGAGGTGAGTCTTGATTTTCTTCGACGCGTTGTCCTGTGCGTTCTCGGGGTTTTCCTTTTGGAAGGCACGCGTATTTCCAACCTCTCGAACCCTTCGAGCTTTCCTCTCTCCTCTTTTGTGTCGCTTTGCCTTTCTACCTGCACATCGCCAATCTTTACAGCTATTCCATCTTGCGACTTTCTGCTGTTCTCTACATTCTTTGTGCACCGAGTCTATTAGCCCGGTCCTTCAGCATCGTCTCCCTGGCACTACACAGGCGGCTGGTACTGGTGGCCTTCCTCTCTCGCGACGACTGTACCGCAAGGTGTGTTTTTGATGTAATCCTCGTTTTCCGTTTCAGCGGTTCTCTCGGAATGGTTGAAGCTGGCTTGCTTGGCTCGTGGCATATTGAATATGAATTCAAGTCTAGCGTCATATTCCTCCGTGCCTCGACGACCGCGGCAGCAGCCATCGTTGCTAACCAAGGGGTGTCAGATGACGCATTATCGCCCGACCGCCGCTATGGCCGATGCCACTGACGAGCGCCAGAGAGCGTATTCTGCCTACCTGAGCGCTCAGTTGGGCAATGGTCCCCAGCCTGATGCCTCTGCCAACCGTGGCCATCATGTTAATCACCAGTCGGACGTCATGGGCGCTGTTATGAACCAGTTCAGCACTCTGGCTCTCCCTGCCGGTTCCAACATACAGGGTGCCTCCGCTTTGACCCAGGTTCAGGCTCACCATGCATACTGTCCTGGTCAGGACCAGTCCGTTGCCTACCGGAGTTACTCTGTTCCCTTGCACGTTGGAGTAGTCCCAGAGGCGGCATATGCGTTTGGCGTGTCTGGCCAGTTCCCGGTTCAGGGTAACTTTGCAGCTCTGCCAATCTCGTATCATGGCTTGCCATATACCCCGGGCCGAATTACCTCCTATGCCGACCGCAGCAGTGAGGCTGTTCCCGGTTTGGAGAACCGCCGCGGTTCGTACTCCACGACCGAGTCGGCGCCGGCCACGCCGTTTTTTGGGGGCGCTTCGGAGCGCGGCGGTGCCCCGAGAGTCGCTCTTTTCCCCTCCAGCTACACGACTCCATCTCCAGAGCAGGTCGTCATGCCCGCTGCAGTCCCCAAGGCCTCGCAGCCCATTGATGAGGAGATTCTCGCCCTCCTGAAGCAGGACCCTCCAATTCCCGACGCTGTTCCAGCTGTGTTCACCCCTCCGACCCACATGAAGACCATCGAGCAGTGCCTTGAGAACAGGATCCAGGGAAATCGCAATGTCTACATTCGGGGCCTTCACCCGACCACCGACGACGAGCTTCTGCTCAAGTATGCTTCTCGTTTTGGTAAGGTTGAACAGAGCAAGGCCATCATTGACACCTCCACCGGTGCTTGCAAAGGGTAAGCTTCCTTCACTGTCCACATCGAGTCAAACTAACAGCCCCAAGATTCGGATTCGCCAAATTTGCCGATGTCCGTGACTCCGAGAAGTGCATCCGGGGCTTTTACCACCTTGGCTATGAGGTTGGCTTTGCTCGTGTAAGTCTTTCTTTGCTCTTCATCACCGGTCTTTCCCAGTTAACAAGGATATCAGGAGAGCTTCAATGCTAGACTCAAGGCAGAGGGTGATGAAACCTCGACGAACCTGTATCTCTCGAACCTTCCGAAGCGCCTCAACGAGACAGTATGTTCTGGTGTTCAATATTGCTCAGCATTGACCTGGTGGCTAACATTTGCAAGGAGCTCAACGCCATCTTTGCCGGCTATCATATCGTTTCCAGCAAGATCCTCCGCGACAGCATGGGCAACAGCCGTGGTGTTGGATTTGCTCGGTGAGCCATCGATCCTCAATATGTCCATTGCCCACAGTGGTAGCTGACTGCTCAATAGGTTTGAGACTCGTGAAGAGTGTGAGGAGATCATCAAAAAGTACCACGGTGTCGCCATCGGCGATGAGGGCTTGTTGATGCAGGTCCGCTACGCAGACACCCCGGCTCAAAAGGAGCTCAAGCGCATCACTGCCGAGCGACGCCAGTTTCGCACCAACGAGTACAACATTGGAGCATACGGCACAGCTGATGTTGGCATTCATCCCAGCATCTACCAGACAGCCCCCTGGGGCCGCCGTGCCGGACCGGGATCTAACACGTGTGTCGCCTTTTACTTGGGCCGCTGGATGGGCTTCATGGCTAACTTGTCACCAGACCCTTTGCTCCCCGTTTGTCGATTCGCACCAACCTCAGCAGTGGCAGCGGAGCGGCCATGACCACGGCACAGGATATGGATAACACCGTCAAGTATGGATAACCCCAGCGTCACCGCTGACACACTTGGTTTACATACTCATTCAATTACAGGAAGAGCATCTCTGTCTCCGGAACCCCGTCATCCGATGACGGATCGGCTGTGGCCGGTGATGCCATCGACTCTCCTACCGCAAAGAAGGGCAGCACCCAATCGTCCCCGACTTTCAAGAAGGAGAAGCGCTAGGCGGCCGTGGACGCTTTGCCTGACCATCTCTACTTGTTGGCGGCATTTCAGACCTTGTTGTGCCACATGACTTTCCCTATCTTGGTGGCCTGTGTGTGGATATCGGATACTTCACTATCGTCATTTCCTTTCTTACTTTGATCACAACGGCACGCTGGGATCGGCGGTGTCGATCTTCTCGGTCAAAGTGGTTTATCAGCTCGCATAACAACTCTATGTCGGATGCGGTCAAAAATCATATATCCTGAGATCGGCTGTGTGGAGGCGGTGGCGGGAGTGAGCGTGGACAGCCATTATAGTTCTCATTGTTTTTACTCTCTGCCCAGCATCCACTGGAGTGAGTGAACCTGACCAAGTCGAGCATAGCAATATCAATCGAATTGAAGATCTTTTACAATTCGGACGAGTCAGTGTCATTCCATTGCTGCTTGTGCCACTGGTGGTTATGCAGGCATGTTGGTGACGGATAAGTTGACTGCAGCAAGAGGAATCTGGAGTTCAGCCCGCGGAAGGCTTCCAGAGCAGGACGTCAAGCGAGAGGCGGATCATAAGCTGTTTGTATTCAAGTCTCATCATTGATTGTAAGTTTCTGCATCTCTCCTTCAGTCTCTAATGGGATATGGCTACCGATGATGTGCTGTCCCTCGGCAGCTTCAGCTCCATTTACACCCTCGTCGCTATCCTTCCCTTCGTCCTCCTCATCAGAACTATCCTCTAGGTCATCTGATTCGGCCCCATTGCTTTTTGAATTGGCTTCCTGTTCTCGAATGGCGGCTTCAAGATCCTTGGCCATCTTCTTCGTGAAGCCTGACGCCTCCACGGCGGCGTCTAGCCTCCTCGCACCGTCCCTGCCAACCGTCTTCTTGGCATCCTTGAAGAGTGGACCAGGTGCTGTGCTCACGAAGTGGAATCGCCGCTCGAAAAAGAGCTTGATGCAGTTGACATCGCGGTCAAAATACATTTCGGCGTTTGGGTGGTCCATGGAAACCATTTGGGGAAAGTCAATTATAATCGGGGTGAGCGTGAGGTCGTCGGCGGCGGCATCGCCAGGCTGCTTGTCCTCACGGATGAGGATATTGAACTCGTTGAAGTCGCCGTGGATGAGCCCGTGCTTGGCCAGGCGGAGGATGAGCGCTATCAGGTCGGCGTAGAGGCCGGCCGGGTCCGGCACGGCCGAGATCTGCCGCAGCGGCAGCGCATCGATCAGCGTCATGACGATGGTGTGCCGCGACTGGGCAATGGGCTCGGGCACGGGGAAGCCCTCTTCCTTCAGCGCCTGCATGAAGGCGAATTCCTTTATGGCGGCGAGCCGCGACAGGTACATCCACGAGGCGGACGCGCGGTTCTTGAGGTAGTCACGGTTGGCCTTGACGGTGCGGAAAGAGATACGGCCTAGGCGGTGGATCTTGAGGACCTTTTGGGTACCCTTGTCGTCGGCCACGATCATGATGTCGCTTTCTTTGCCGACCCCGATGCGGCTGCCGACGCTGTAGACGTGCTTGCGCTGCGCGTGCGTGTGCAGGGCGAGGTAGTCCAGCCCGCCGTAGGTGAGCCGGTAGCCGTCGTACTTGGCCTCCTTCATGCGCGCAATCAAGCCGACCTTGGCGAGGGCTGAGATGGACTTGTGCACGCCGCTGGCACCACCCTTGAGGCGGGCAATCTTCTCGATCAGGGGCGTTGGCACGATCTCGTGGTTCTTGCTGCCCATTTCTACCTGTGATAACAAGGAGCCCGTGTCAGCAGGATGTATTGTTCTCTGTCAGAAAGGGAGGGGCAAAATTGGGAACGAACCGCCGTCAATACCCTCCAGTCCTCCGCCGTCAAATGGCGCATGGCCTTTGTATCTAACTTCATGTTTCTGACTTTACTCTGCAAGCGGTTTTCTGGGTGCTTGGTTAGGTAGTAGAGTACTCTCCTGGAGGAAGGAACTGCTTGAGAACCAAATGACCATGGAACCCCACCAATCTGTGGTGTAAGTCAGGTTTCCACCTCAAAATTCACAGCTCACAACGCTGATAACATTACCGATAAGATAAATGCTAAGCAAACGTTAATTCGCAGGGTAATGATGGCATTGCCCAGGGGAATCTGGATCCGTAGTTGAACGGATTTTCTACGGGCCGAGCTTACCGCACCAGGCGCGGCAGGTACTCCGTACTGTACGGGGTACATACATACCGAAAACATTATTCTGTGAGAGCAAGAATGTTATTCTGTGAGAGCATGTGGCGCAGTACACTGCACATGCTCCTCCCCCCACTCTTTTACAGGAAGGAAGAGCAAGCCATATACTTGTACACATTCGACTTTTGCATACCTCTAAATGGCAAATTGAAAACCCAAAATTTCAAATACCTTTGAGCGGATTGAGCCATCAATCTTGTGCACGCATCGATGACCTTGGGTAGGTTGACGAGGTACCAGTCCGAAAGCTCGGTGTTGAAGCTCGGGCTTAGGAATTGGAGCAAGGTTGCCATTGCTTACATAAGCCCACATTGATTCTTCACAACAAGGTACAGATGCAGCAAAGGAATTAGGGATACACTCATTACACTATTGCGAATAGCTTCATTAGGCAGTCGCTTAGTTTGTAGGATGATGGAAGTCTGTAAGGTGGCCTACAGTTGAAATCTTGTGGTGGGTTGTGGCGGATTTGGCTGGGCGTTGAGCCACAAGATACGTATTGCTCTCACAGCATATTATTTTTGCTCTCACAGAATAATGGATTCGCATACATACATACAGTAGTGTACTGGGCAACAGCCAGCGCCAAGCCAGCCAAGGCTACTGTAGCTCAGTGGAGCACCAGGAGCACTGACCGCAGCTGGGTGGTGCGCCTCGCCTCCAGGCGGCAAGCAGCATCGCGTAACCACAAGCTGCCTGGCGGCCCTGGCCTCCCACATCCAGCCCAGCGCTCGGCGAATTTGCTAAGCTTTGATTCCGTCCCCCAATTCCACACTCGCACCCGACTAAATCAAACGAACAACACCACATCACCACCTGCTTTGATCAAAGGCCCAAACCGACACTTTGAACTGGAGACGACGGCCATTGCCCCTCGATATCGTAGGACTCTACAGCCTTCACATCTTGCCCAACCTAGCTGTGGGCCTCCCCACTGTCCGAGATCGAATATCCAACCATGGCGCAAGACAGCGATCTCTCCAAGTCCCTCGACAAGGGCAAGGGAAAGGCCGTCGATAATGAGCGCAAGACGGACGAGACACAAAGCGACAAAGCTGGGAAGCCCGTAGCTAACGGCAAGAAGGACGACGACAAGGCTGAGTGTTTGTGTTCCATCTCTGCGATGTCCTAGCATGTCTCAATCCCGCCTAACCTGACCAACCTCTAGCTTCAGAAGAGCTTAGCGAAGAGGACCAGCAATTGAAGAGCGAGCTTGACATGCTCGTTGAGCGGTTGACGGTGCGTAGCTGCACTCTCCCCGCCAACCCATAAACTCCTTCTAAACTGCTCTATTGTCATCGCAGGAATCCGATGCCACACTCTACAAGCCGGCCCTTGAGGCCATGAAGACCTTCATCAAGACGTCGACATCCTCCATGACGGCGGTTCCCAAGCCCCTGAAATTTCTGCGTCCGCACTACGAGACTATGACAAAGCTCTACGACGATTGGCCGGCGGGCGATGACAAGAACTCACTGGCCGATGTGCTCTCTGTCATCGGCATGACTTACTCCGATGAGGATCGCCAGGATACCCTGAAATACCGGCTCCTCGCGCCCACCCAGGACATCGGCTCATGGGGCCATGAATATGTTCGCCACCTCGCGCTCGAGATCGGCGAGGTGTACGGGAAGCGCATTGCTTCGGACGAGCCAACTGCTGACCTGGTTGATCTTGCGCTGGTGCTCGTACCCCTCTTCCTCAAGAGCAATCAGGAGGCTGACGCTGTGGACCTGATGAGCGAACTGGAGATCATCGAGAAGCTTCCCGAGTTTGTTGATGAAAACACATACGGGAGAGTCTGCCTATACATGGTTTCTATGGTCAACCTCCTCACATACCCTGACAACGAGCAGTTCCTCCGCGTAGCACACAGCATATACAAGACCTACAAGCAGTACACCCAGGCGATGGTGCTCGCAATCAGACTCAACGACCTTGCGCTAATCGAGGCCGACTTCGAGGACGCGCCAGATCCCGCGCTGCAGAAGCAGCTCGCCTTTCTGGTGGCCCGCCAGAGGATATGGCTGGAATACCCTGACAGGGAGACCTCGGATGACGAGGAGATTGTGGAGTGTCTCTGCAATGTGAAACTACCAGATCACTTCAAGGCGCTAGGGAAGGAGCTCAACATTCTGGAGCCAAAGACAACCGAGGATATTTACAAGAGCCACCTGGAGAGCAGCCGTGTCGCCGGCATGACAAACTTCGACTCGGCTCGTAACAACCTCGCGGCCGCTTTCGTCAACGCATTCGTAAATGCCGGCTTCGGTAATGACAAGATGATGCTGGTTGAGAAAGACAAGGAGAGCTGGGTGTGGAAGACCAAGGAGGAGGGTATGATGTCCACAGTGGCGTCTTTGGGCACTCTGATGATGTGGGATATCGAAAACGGCTTGGATCAGGTCGACAAGTACACCTACGTCGAGGAGGAGCAGATTCAGGCCGGCGCTTATCTAGCGATTGGCATCATGAACTCCGGCGTCCGGCTGGACTCTGAACCTGCCATGGCTCTGCTGGCCGACACTGACAAGCTCAACAACAAGAACCCGCTCATCCGTGTAGCAGCCATCATGGGTCTCGGCCTGTCATATGCCGGCTCAAACAAGCAAGAAATCCTTCAATACCTCCTGCCCATCATTTCCGACACGACCCAGGAAATGCGGGTTTCGGCAATGGCCGCGCTAGCCTGTGGACTGGTGTTTGTCGGCTCTTCGGACCCCGATGTCAGCGAGGCTATCGTGAACACCTTGCTGGACGAGGACCGAAAGAGCCAGCTGACTGACAAGTGGACGCGCTTCCTGGCTCTCGGCCTGGGTCTTCTATTCTTTGGTCGCCAGGAGGAGGTGGATGTCATTCTCGAGACGCTAAAGGCTGTGGAGCATCCCATGGCGAAACCGACGTCGGTGCTCGCATCCATCTGTGCTTGGGCAGGCACTGGGGCCGTGCTCAAGATCCAGGAGTTGTTGCACATTTGTAACGAGCACATGGAGGAGTCGGAGGAGAAAAAGGGCGACGAGTTGCTGCAGGCCTACGCGGTGCTTGGCATCGGGTTGATTGCCATGGGTGAGGATGTCGGTCAGGAGATGGTGCTCCGCCATTTCGGCCATCTCATGCATTACGGAGAGGCAAATATCAGGCGAGCAGTGCCGCTGGCCATGGGTCTTGTCAGCCCGAGCAACCCTCAGATGAAAGTCTACGACACGCTCTCACGCTACAGCCACGACAACGACAACGATGTCGCTCTCAATGCCATCTTCGCCATGGGTCTTTTGGGTGCCGGTACGAACAACGCGAGGTTGGCGCAGCTTTTGCGGCAACTTGCTAGCTACTATCACCGCGACCAAGAATCGCTTTTCATGGTGCGCATTGCCCAGGGTCTCCTGCACATGGGCAAGGGCACTCTCTCAATTAGCCCTTTCCACACCGACCGCCAGATCCTCTCCCGCGTCTCGGCGGCGGGTCTGCTCACCGTCCTTGTAGCCATGATCGACGCCAAGCAGTTCATTACCTCCAGCTCACACTACCTGCTGTACTTTCTCGTCACCGCGATGCACCCGCGCTTCCTCGTGACGCTCGACGAGAACCTCAAGCCGCTGACGGTGAACGTGCGCGTCGGTCAGGCGGTTGACGTTGTCGGCCAGGCGGGTCGCCCCAAGACCATCACGGGCTGGCAGACGCAGAGCACGCCGGTGCTGCTGGCGCATGGCGAACGAGCCGAGCTCGAGGACGAGGAATACATCAGTCTGAGCAGCACCCTCGAGGGCCTGGTCATTCTGCGCAAGGTATGTTTGAACACGTTTGAACACAGTTGTGGCACTTTTCTTGAAATGGACATTGCTAACCGCGGGAACTTGTGCAGAATCCTGAATGGGACAATGGTAAATAAAATGGGAAAACGGGTGGTTCCCCGGGGACTTGAATTCGTCGAGTCAGGAAATATAGATGGGTCTTGGCTGAGGACAGTCGTGTCTGTGTATAATACATACATACAATGAGCCATCAGCTGTCGTCTACTTGATAACGGCAGACTGAGCCCCTGTGAAAGGGCAGCTTCGAGCGGTTTTTGGTTCCTAAAATGGTAGACCACGCCGGTATCGAGATTAGCATTGTTGACACTCTTGTATTCCCGTAGAGTTGAGTACACCGACTTCACGAGATGACAGATTGGATGTGAGCAAGGAATGCACTCCTGACATTCACATAGGATCTAATTATCTTTCTTCAAGCTACATCAGCGACGAATATCAGTTTGCTTGAGGGGGCTACCCGGTGGTGGTAATCACTCTACAACAGTAATTCAACTAGATCAAACATGGCTATCCCTTTCTCTCGCCTGAACCTTTTACCCAAACATTGATTTGCCCATGGATATACGCTCGCTACCCTTGACCAAATAAACGCTTTATGTTGACGTAGACACAGATGGAGACAAAAGGTGGGGTACTTGGACTCGGGACAAAAACAGGACAAGAAAAAAGAGAGACCGAAACGCCTTGCTTTGATCAAACCAACCAAGAAAGTAAAGGAAGAAGAGGAAGGAGAAGAAGAAGACCAATTCCGCATGCTGCAAGTGGAAGGGAGCCAAAGTTCGAGCCATCAATACATGGCGCGCTTTTCCTCTTCCTTCCCAACGCCACGCACGGAAACGAGGGTCTTGAAAACCTACTTCTTGATCCCAAAGATGTTCCTCTTCTTCTTCTCCTTGTCCTTCTTGCCTGACTTGCCGCCATCCGATCCGCTGGTGCCGGGACGGCTCCCGTCACCGCCCCCGCTGCTCAACGACATGGCGCCGAGGGCTTTCGTTGGGGGCTGCGGACGCGGGGGCGGCACGTGGCCGCCTGTGCCTCCCACGCGCTGTCCCGGCTGTCCTGGATGGTGCGGGTGCAAATGGTTCGGATGCGGCGCTGAGCCTGGAGCCGGGGCAGGCGGCGCGGGGCGTTCGGTCAAATGGGCCGGGGCTTTCGGGGGTGGGCGGTCCATTGGCAGGGCGAGGCGGCGGCGGTCGGCCTTGAGCATGCGCAGGTCGTCGACAAACTTGCCTGGGGTAACCATGTGAGTGGTGGCCAGGAAGACATCGCGGTTGTGCTTCTCTGAGACCTCGTAGCAGGCGCGCGACTCGGAGTAGGTGGCGCCGCCGGCGACAAAGACAATGATGCGCTGGCGGTTCTCGGTCTGGCGGCGGTTGGCCGACGCCCAGCGCGGTGCGGCGGACCGCAGGGACCCCTGGGCCGCAAGCGACTCCTCGGCGGCGTTTTGCGGCGGGACAGTGTATGGGAAGAGGTTGGGATCGAGCGTCCCCGCGCAGAGGTTCTCGAGCATGAGCTTGACTGCCGGTTCGAAGCGGGACAGCATGTACTCGTCACTGAGCGTGGAGGATTTGGTGTTTTGCTCGAAGAGAAGGGGTAAAGGTTGACTCTTCTCTTTGAGGTCGCGGAATGGACGGGCACCAAGCAACTCGAGATGTTCAATGGTCGCCTGGTCAAGACTGTCTCGCGATCGTTGCAACGACGCGTGCCATAGCAGTCGGGAGAGATCCTTTTCAATCATGCCCCCGCGGTAGAGCACATAGATGGCGATGAGGCGCAACCTGTCTGTCTCAGTGACATCCGGATCATCTAAGAGGCGGACTACTTGGTCCAGGATGTTCTTGGGCTTTTTACGATCCTCATCGAGACCGGTGGCCAGGGTTTGTTCTACTGAAGCGATATCCGAAAGCTTATGCTTTTGGAAGAGGTTCATGGCCTCCTGCGCCATGGTGAGATGCAGCGAGTAGGCCTGCTTCATCTCTTGAAACTGTGGCAGGCCTGCCAGCATGTTTCTGATGTCGTTCAGGCTTGCTCCGCTCGCGTCCTTGCCCGCAAGGCCGGGGTTCTGGTCGATGAATTTCTGGAAGTCGGCCATGAGTTTGTCGATTGTATCTTTCATGTGTTGATGTCTATTGGACACCCAGACGGGGTCCTTCTCCAGGATCTCCATGTCTTTTTCTTCAGCGTTCGCGGTGCCCTCATTGATAGTCATGTGAAATGTCAACTTGCCGTCATCCCGATCTTTTATGGGAAGGAGGTCATGGGCCATGGCTTGGTATGTGAATTCGTGCAGCAGGGGAGCCATCAAATCCATCGATCTGTCGGTGATGAGCAGCACAGATTGAGGCCGCGAGGTTTGGGGCGGGAAGCTACGGTCCCAGTTTCGGTAGCCATCTAACTCCTCTTGGACGAAGCGAGCAAGGTACATACACAATACTCTTGCTTCGTGCTTGAAGTGATCGGGCGGCTGAAAATAGCGGATTTTGGGCAGCTCTTGCAAGGTAATGCAGAGGGATGCGATCTGTTACATGTTCTTGTAAGCCCAAGGGTAGCTTTGCCCCCATACAGCCTGCTCGTACCTTGGATGCTAACGTGCGCAGATGCCTCTCCACAAGGTCGTTGCAGAGAGGGTTGTACAGGACAAGGAAGCTGTGGGGGTCCTGGAAGGTGACGAGGTGCGATTCGCGAGGGTAAAAGTTCACGAGCAGGAGCTCGGGGGGAGCTGGTGCAAACAGTGAGCAAGCGGACTCCCCGAGGAGCGCTAGGGCGTCATACCTCCCATTTGCCGCTTGAAGACATCAAGGCGGCGCGACAGCTGGGCAGGCAAGAGGCCGGTCCAGACTATGAAACTGCGCCTGTACCGGCCGCACTGGAAGTCGGCGAGGAGACAGTCGAGAATGTGTGGCTGGGGCGAGAGAATGTAAATTGCGTCTATGCCGGGGTTGTTATCCCTGCGCTCCTCGATGCGCTCGACATCTGGCTCCTATTCAGCACCGACCGACCTTTCTCGGGGGTAGAAGCAGGGGGCCATACTGGCTATATTGTGGTTCAGAATGTCATCTTCGTTGACAGTGCTGTCGACGATCTTCTTGGTGATTTCGTCTAGAATCAAGACTTTCCACTGGCAGGCACGCGTCTTGTCAGAGCTAAATGGCCGAAGCAACGACGGCAAGACGACGGAGCTAGGGGCTCGAGGCTCACCTCGTTTGGCGCGATTCTGCGGATGGTGTCGACAATCACTTTGCTCAACTGTTAGAATATTGCGCTATGGCCTGACGACAGACAACAGGCTATGACAGGACCAGAACATACCCTTGGAGTGCTCCTTGATGATCGAGAAGCCGTCCATGGCTGCGCGAGAAGGCCGCAGCCCACGGCAGCTCAAAGCTCAGGGAGCAGGAGACAGAGGAGACAGTGGAGGCGCCGACTGGGGAAATCGTAATAATCTGTTCGGACACGTAGATGTAAGATTGTATGATGGGGGAGGTACTAAGGTTATCTCCTAGCCTGCTAAGTCTTGAAAATCTAGTGTTGACAGCTTCGAAACACGGAGTTGGCAACTACTAGTATCCCTTATGCATAGCCGAAACCTGTCGTGGTGAGCGGCGGCAAGCAACAGCATGGTGGGGTGGCTCGGCCCAACCTGAACCAACATGCACATCCACATTGTGCAACAGCGAGGTGGGTAGGTGACCTGGCGCCATCCCCGCTGTACGCAGCGTTGAGCAGACCCTAACCCTTATCTTTGAAGAACCGTGCAGGTGGGCTGTTGCTGCACCCCAGGTTCTGTTGTGAATTGAGACTCGCACCAGACGAATCGAATCCCCCACACCCCAGTCTGCCGACTTGCTTAATCGACCGTATGCCTCCACTAAATCGACCGTATCACGGGACCACACCACCACAATTCCCCAGCCCACTCATGTCAGCCCCAGCCAAATCTTGCAGGGAACGACATCAACCGCCTAGGATTGTATAGCACTACAATACAATTGAATTGAAGCACTCTATAGGCCCTAGCAATACAAGCCCTGAGCTAAATCGCTCAAAAACGCAATAAAAATTTGAATCGTATGCAAAAATGCTGCCCAGCTAAACCGCCCGCCCTAGCACCCTGCCGCTTACACTAACCCTAACCCTAATGTACTGCCCACCACGCCCGCCCTACGTAGGCGGCTGCCATTGCTATAGAGAAAAGTAGGTAACTGTAGGTGATGGCTTCAACTATAGCTTACTTGCGCATGCGATTCCAGGCGGTTGACGTCGTTTCCTGTAAAATTTGGCTGGGGTTGACATGGCTGGGCTGGGAATTGGTGTGGTCACTGTGGTGTGGTCCCGTGATACGGTCGATTTAGTGGAGGTATACAGTCGATTTAAGCAACTCGCAGTCTGCTTTGCCGTCGCGCTGCCGTGGCCTTGCCAATTGGTCCCTCTTTCCTTGCCTGATTCCCGATCCTCAGTTTCCGACAGCCTGGATCCGTCGGCAGTGACCCGCATCGCATGTTGCCGTGCAAAGAAAGGGAAAGAAATAGAAAACGGCAACACCCTTAAGCGTCTGAATCCATAGTCTCGGGTCGAGGGTACGTACATGTACTGTACATACATACAACACCAAGCATATCGGTATTGTGCTTTCTGTATTTTAGCGAGAGCGCCCTCATTGCATTGCTACTTAGGTAGGCTTCCGCGCCCAGCTGGTGACGACAGCTTTGCGCTCCTGCCGATTTCCGAACAACAGGGGATCGCGTGGAAACCGATGAGTGGACGGACCAAGATGAGAGCAACGGCAAACCGCAGTGGTCGGCCCGCATTGCGTCAATCGGGTACTACCAGTTTCCTACTCCCCTTAATAAACCTTCGAACCATGTTCGGCGCCGGCTCTGCAGCTAACCCCGAATGGTGGTTCCTCGGGCTATTTTTTCCCATGTCTTCTGGCGACCGCCCGCTGGCGCCTGTCCGGGGACTTCAAGCTGCCCGTACATACATAATGCACTTGCGATTGCGACGTGCTATCTTGTCGTTGCGCCAGTTACGGCTGCAGCGTTGACTTTAGGCCCCCATCTACACGTCTAACTCCCTCCAATCGACACTGCTGGCTTCGTCTTAGGTACCTTAGTCTCTGCGGGGCCTCATGCTATCAGGAGCTTGCCCTCCGCGAGCGATACCAGCCGCTTGATCTGCTCCTGCTAGACGGCAGCAATGCTTTCGCCATGCCGAATCAGCTCTCTCCCCCGGCGCACCACTACCGTTCTTCTCCAGCCAGGATGGTGTCTCCCGCCCTCTCGCACTCTTATAAGTGTCTAAGATGCAATCCTTTGTTCCCGGAATGTAATAGTAGCCGGCAAGAATCCAACATTCTCTTTCGATCCTAGGTTCTCGATGGTTTCAGCGAGCCCCATTCCTGACAACAAGAGTGATGTATCCCGCGACCTCGAGCGGCAGACGCAGCGCGACCGGCCCTCGCTCCGAAGTGGACTGGCCTCGTTTCTGAAAGTAGAGGACGGGGAGGTATATGAGAGCAATCTCGAGAAGAATCCCACCTGGTACCAGAGGCTCCTGGATGCCGGCGTCGAAGAGAACGGCATCAAACCTGTGCCCCTCGAGCAGCGGACCTCGACCCGGTACAGTAATCTCTTTACCGTCTTCTTCACATGTCTCATGTGCCTGCTCCCGTAAGCTCCCCTGTCAGTCCCCGAAAAATAATTCTCGATTGTAGAGTTGAAACTGAGAGTGTCGTGGCAAAGCATTCCGACGGGCATGTTAGCCACGCTTGGTATGGGTATGAGGCTGACAGATGCTTCCCTTGTCATTATTTTCTTTGGATTGCTCACAAGCATCCCGCCTTCCTTCATGGGAATTGCTGGTATGGAAACGGGCCTGAGACAGCTTGTCCAGGCACGATATTCGTTCGGGTATGTAAAATATGGCCTGGTTCTTGAATGGCGTCAGTTCCTTCAGCAGCTTCTAACGTATCTTCAAAAGCCGCTATCTCGTAACGATCCCGCTTCTCCTGAACGCCGCCACCTTGACGGGCTTCTCGCTGATATCGGCCATTGTTGGCGGCCAAGCGCTTGCGTCGCTGGACCCCGAGACCATCAGCGTCAACGTCGGCATTGTGATTTGCTGTCTAGTCTCGTTCGCTGTCTCCCTATTGGGCTTCACTGCTCTCCACCTCTGGGAGCGCTGGACCTGGATCCCGAGCTTGGTTTCGATCGTGATCGCCGTGGGTTGTGGTGGCCGCCATCTGCATCTGCAGAGCGAGGCCCCGCCGGCGACAGTCCGCCAGGTCTTGACATACGGCGGTTTTATAGCCGGCTACTTCATCACCTTTGGCGGTACCGTCTCTGATTATTCCATCTATCACAACCCTCGGGTATCGAAGTATGCGTTGTCCCTCTTGCCCTACCCGCCGTACCACCGAGTCTGACTTGGGATCAAGGCTCAAGATATTCCTGTACATGTACGCCGGCTTCCTGCTCCCATCGGTGCCTCTCCTAATCCTCGGGGCCGCCATCGGTGGGGCTGTTCCCAACGTACCAGCATGGGACATGGCATACCATGTCACAGGCGTCGGCGGCATTATGCACGAGATGCTTGCACCCGCTGGCGGATTTGGGAAATTCGTCCTCGTCATTCTGGCTTTCAGCGTCATCGGTAACGTTGCTATCTCCATGTACAGTGTGGCGCTCAACTTGCAGATGCTGCTCCCGTTCTTCGCCAAGGTGCACCGCTTTCTCTTCATCCTGGTTACGATGGCCTTGATGATTCCCTTTGCGATCCGTGCCGCCGAAGAATGGGAAGAAAGTCTGACCAACTTTTTGGCTCTCATTGGATACTGGGCCGGATGCTTCGACGCTGTCTTGATTGTGGAGCTGGTTGCTTTTCGGAAGCTCGACTACTCGACCTTTGAGCATTCTATTTGGAATGTAGGGAGCAAGCTTCCGCCCGGAATAGCGGCGATCGGAGCGTCGTTGGTTAGCATGGCGCTGGTTGTTCCGGGTATGGCCGCACCGTGGTACACGGGTCCGATTGCGAGGACTACAGGGGATATTGGATTTGAGATGGCGTTTGGTGTGACGGCGCTTTGCTACTTGGCCTTTCGTTGGGTTGAAGTCAGATGGCGGGGCCATCTGTAAGCCGTTTGCTTATAGGGCGATGCGGCCTAGGGTGTGCCCAGATCGTACGCTCATAGATCGTACACATGCCTCGTAATAGTGAACGCTCCGTGGCTGCAGGTTCAAGATATCCCAGCCTGCCACCCTTCTCACCTCAGGATCCTCCCGCACAGAACCACGTCCTCCCCAAACGGACAGCAACTGACATCGGTCAAGCGCACCGGCGTGGCGTGGGCCCCTTCCTCCCCGCGCATCCTAGGCGGCGACACCACTACCCCACCCCGGCCGAGCCACGTCGGGGCGATGGTCACAATCACCGAATCGACCAACCCGTTCCCTGGCGGCGCCAGTAACGAGTTGATCACTTCCCCGCCCCCTTCAATCATGACACTCCCCAGACCCTCCCTCTCCAGCACAGCCAGCACATCCACCCACTCAAACCTCCCGTTTGGGCCTCTGGCCTTAAGGGGTATATACCTCCCCCCGACACTCTCCAGAACCCTCCTCCTCCCCTCGTCGACACCGCTGGCATCACCCAACTCCATCCCAAACCTGTCCTGATCAACCAGAACGAAGGGCGCGAGCCCCTTGCCGTCTCGCGCGTGACGGATTACCTTGCTCCCCTCGTGCACCGCCCACCTGGCGCGCGGGTCGAGAACCACCGGCCGTGGCTGCGATCCTGCGCCCGAGCCCGAGGACAGACGTGAGTTGAGCCCGGGGTCGTCGGCGACGGCGGTGCCCGCGCCCACCAGGATGGCCGCGTGGCGCGATCGGAGAAAGTGCGTCATGGCCTTGGACTGCGCGCCCGAGAGCACGGTGCGCAGCCCCGGCGCGAGCGCCAGGGACGAGTCCAGAGACTGTGCGTAGGTCAGGGTCACATGGATCTTTTTGGGATTTGTTGAGTGGGAAGGTGAAGAAGCCGGCGGTGGCGGTGGGAGGTACGGGGTTAAGAGCGCCGCTTGTGCGGGCTGGATGGTCAGCGGTTCTTGTTCTTGTTCTGACATCAAGACGAGGTGGCTGGTTTGAATTAGGATGATTGTACCGGGCTTCGTCCAGGTAAACAGTGATACAGACATTAATTCAAAGCTGCACTGCCAAGACAAGGGTTGGGAAGGTTCATGTGGTGGGATGTTTAAA
>NW_027041878.1:0-12235 GCF_033297395.1 Canariomyces notabilis
AACGTTAGACATGAGCCCTTCAGGGCAGCATCCCATTCTTTCGAACCCAAAACAAAAACGAAGTAAAAACATCATAGTACAAGCGCTTCGAAGCACCCTATCAATTGCAAGAGGCAGAAGAAGGGACGATTCCACGCATTTGCAAGCGGTGATGCGGCTGAGGCGCACGGTACGGTCCGACGGGAAGTTCTCGGGGTTGAGATTGGCAACAAAGAGCCTGCTCCTGAGTCCGACCAAGACGTGTCCATCGACATTGGTGATCTCTTGGTGCTTTTTGAATGAACGCTGCAGTTAGCTCGGGAACTTTGTAATTACCGTTTCATCTGTTTCTGGGTTATTCGACTCCACATTCGTTCAATGTTGAGAATAAGGCTAATGGCCATACCACGGGTGCAACAAGCAATCGGGACCTCTGGGTTTATCATTCGACCGAGCTTAGGTTGAATACACGCAGTCCTGAATCTCGTCACTTTCAGCCTTTGATAATTTTGCAACTAGTTACTGCCCCCTGACGCACCTCTAAGCTCTAGATCCTCTTTAGCACCTCAACAATCCTGTCAATGATCCGTGTCCCTCCATCCACCCCCAACCACCCAGGCCCAAACACACCAATCGTCATATCATCACTCTCCACCGACACCTCAATGTCAACGGGGTCCTATCTAGCTTGTCAGCGATGACTTACAATTAATCACAACTCACGCAAACTGTTTGGAGAAAATAAACCTGCCTAGATACGTCGACAGGCTGGACAACGGAGAGGAACTGCTCATAGGGTCGTCATGCTGCTGCTCGAACACGGCGCCGACCCATTCCTCAAACGGCGTTGCCGGGAACACCTCGGCGACCTAGAAGAGTCTGAGGGATGTAGGCGTGGGTGCAGCTTGATGGCTTTTAGTATGGGGATTCGAGCATTTTGGTGAGCTTAGGCAACTCTCTGAAGGCCGCCGAGCTAGCCTCTCGATCACCACCCAACCGTTGCGTTCCTCTTCCTTTGCCCTTGCCTGAACTCAACATCATACCCTAGTAGTTTAGAGGTTAAGATACTCTGCGTCCAATTCCCACTTAGATGGCCGTCCAACACTGTGTTTCCCTCATCGCGGTCACTGGCACTCGAGCACCCTCTAGGCGCTTATCGGGACATCTTGGCTCGCATGCTCTCTCAAAAAAAAATCTCGGTATGTCTGATCCCGGATGCAGGCGACTACTACTCTCAGGCAACCTGCTAGTCGGCGCCAAGGGATTGTCGGTATTTATATAGACTGCTGGAGTGTTTCCGTTGACTATTTCAGGAACTGTGCTGGTAGATGAGTAATAGTTGCCTCTTTTTGGTTAAGCCCGCCGGGCGGAGTAAATTGTGTATGTGTGCATATGTGTATAAGTCCGCTTAGAAAAAGACAAGACAAAACCCCGGACAGCAGTTGCCACAGAGTGGCGATTTGCTCTACCTGCCCGGTTTCAGATACATACAAACTTAGTGGGCAGCATCACTATTTAGAGAAAAGCACGAACGTTACATAAATAACGATACCCACGCAAAAGTCCAAAATAGCTCCTCTGTTATTGCAAATTCCATCCCGCGCAAACTGCCTCTCGTTTCTTTCAGCTTTAAACCGCCCGAGGATAGTGCCGCGGCCGCTTGCCTGAGATCCCGCGGGCAGGTCCTTGGTCATCCTTATAGTCGCTGTCGGAGATCACGAAGAACTTCCGCTTTGGCACGCTTTGGTTTCCTCGTGGCTGCAGCGCTCCCCCCTTGGAAATGCTACTATCAGGTCGCTTGGCGAGGTTCTCGTCAAGGCTAGCTGCCTCTTGGTACGGCTGCCGCGGAAGGCCGTCAAAGAAGCGCTTACACTCCGCGTCTAAGTCGCTCTGCCGATATGTTTGGGATTTCCCGAGGCCGCTGTCTGCGGAGCCGGCATTTTCGAGATCGAGGGGAAACTGGAGCTCCTCGGTCTTGTCGCTGCTGTTGCTGTATTCGCTGTCGCTGTCGCTGTCGCTGCTGTTGCCACTGTCGTCACTGGGAATTGAGATGATCTCCACTCTGCGGTGTTGAACGTCAACATCCTCGGAGCCCTCGTCCGAGATAGTAGGGGAGCGGGCAAGCGCCTCTGTGTATTCTTCCTCGTCGGAGAGGGGAAGCTCTTCAGGCTCGCCATATTGAATTGACTTGTCATACTCGCCCGGGTCTACTGCCGTCTCCTCGCTTCCATCGACTGTTGACGTTTCAGCGTGGTACGTGGCTGACCGGCAGCCCACCGATACGGGGATATTGTCAAGACTTGTATCAAGCGCTGGAATGTCCAAATAAGAGCCGACAAGCCCTATGTTGACTCTCTGCGGGATCAAATACGAACAGAGCCGGAAAGAATCCATGAAACTGCGGCTTCTGCTGAGCCAGCCTCCGGCGTCGTAGAGACGTTTTTCGTCGAGAACAGCATCCCATACTCTCAAAATTGACCTTATCTGATGCCGGACTCCGTAGTAATAGTCGAGTCTGAGATTCAGCGCTTCCTGGCAGGCTACTGCCGCGCTCGAGTCGTCGTAAGCCGCGGTCTTGCGGATGTAGGAGACCTCTTCAGGGTGGAGGAGGCTCCGGTTGTCAACTGGATTCTGCAGTACATCTGACTCCAAAGCTACGATTGTTTGGTGATAGCCGCCAAACATAAGGATATCGTTGGTGCCGTTCATAGAAGTGAAGTTGATAGACGCCATGTCGTGCGTGTGGAGTGATTAAGGGCTGGCAGTCGGAGAAAGGAGATGGGGGAGATCGACCGGATTTTAACTTTAGAGACGGTGGTCCAGAAACCCGGCCCGATATCCGGAAAGCAGGATGCGCGAGGAAGCTACGCCCGGAAAATGGGATGCGTGCACAGCATGCCGGTCGCCGGGCCCGGGTGGCCCTAGCCTCGGCCGTACCTCAGAGGGACTCCCGTGGAACGGACATCCAAGACCTCCAAACCATTGCGATGCCTCAGACGCGCAGCACAAAAGTTATGCATGGTGTTGGCTAAATCTCTCTGAAACCCGGCCTGTTGGTTCATTCCACCGCCTCCAGATTTGGCCAAAGAACCCGATCCAAAAACACTGCCGCGTTGGCTTCGAATTTGTGCATCTCGAGGGACAGCTTTCGGAGCCGACTAAAAGAACGGAGAAATCGAAGCAGTTTTCTACGGCTAGAGCACTTTATACCGGTAATCTTGAGGCTCTCGACGAACTCGGCTCGCACCGGCCCTTCGATGTCGCACGGGTTGAAGTTGCCGTCGATCTCGAGCTCTGTAACCCGAGGAAAATCGTTTAAGGCCCCCAGGACCCATGTCATTGTTGGGCTAATGGAGCCTTTCACGTACGGCTGGAGCCAGATCTTTCTCCTCAAGCGAGAATACTGGGGTTGCTTGGCGTGTGAAATTCGAAGGCGTGTGAGGGCAATCGACCTCAGGTTAGGTAACAATTGAAGAACGGCTAGTAAGTCGGACGGTTTGCGAGCGCCTTCATGCAGGATGAAGTTTTCGTAGTCCTGATAAGCCTGATCCATAACATGACTTCTTTGGCGGCCCACATCAATCCGATGGCATCCTCCTAATAGCAGTGGGTGGGTCTCCCGGACGTCCCGTGGGCAGGTCGGCCAGGTTCCGTGGTAAATTGTCAATTTTTTAATGAAAATGGAAGCTTCTTGGCTCTTATGGATGAAAAGCCTGAATTCCTCCAAGCATTCTGCTGTGCTCACAACGGAAAGGTGCTGGGCGAGGACCGGGTACGTTACGTCGGCGAGGCGGCGACTGACAAGTCGGAACGCTCGCAAGGCCGCCAGAGGCAGGAAGTCGGCGACGAGCGCCAGAATCTCGGTGGGGAGCTGGTCCATGGGCAAAGACAGTTGGCATAAGTGGCTCGTTGCGCCGGAGCCGGTCATATTATTATCGACATTGGACCCGCAGTTTGCGCCGGTATCCCTTGATCCGGGAGTCGGGTAGTCGTGAGGCACAACATTGCGTGTGTCAATACCAGCGTTTGGTTCTTCTTCATACTGTCAAGATCGTCCTCTGTAGAAAAGAAACTCCAACAGAACATTAGTATCCCCCAAAATCCGACCCGGAAATTCCGAACTGCCCACATTCTCAGTTCCGGAGGAGCCTCTCCGGGGCCGGAGCCGCCTACATCAATTGCAAGAGGGAGGCGAAATGCCAGGCTACGAAGGCTATCAAACGGCACAAGACATTATCAGGAAGGTGGATTATCTCCACGACTGCGAATTCGAGGTCCTGCTGGCATTGAAGAAAGGCCACCGCTCCTACATCTATACCTCGATAGACTCGCGGTAGAAGTTGACAGTCAAACACTCACACCGTTAAAACCAGTCCATTGGTCAATAGTAATTGATCGTTGATTGATGGCGTCTGTTCTCTGCAGTGATCAAGCGCCCCAAAGGCCATTTTGGGGTGTGGCGCGCAAGGCGCCACACTCTGGGCCTCTGTGGCACAGTGTCTCGAACAGGGGACAGCGACCTCAAATGCTGCAGAAATATCTCCTGCCCGTCATATAACTACCACCATTGTCAGAGCAAAGAAGGCGGAGGTGAGGGAAAGCTGAGAAAGGCATTCAGGAGAGGCATAACAGTATTGGACCCTGGTTTTGATGAGAAGGATGTAGAATTTCTTAAAGTGACAGTGAAAACAGGGCTGATCAGATCTCACGTTACTATAGTGTATTTCACCTCTGTGTACCGCACTAATTATACAGGGGTTAGATCCCAGGAATGAATAAGCTTGCTTCAGCACAGCCAGTGGAGTTATTGTTGCGTGCCCCACAGGTTCCACAGCTGACTCAGCCAGCCACCTTTTCCACCTCCACCTTGTAGGATGGACTTTCCTCCATCGACGCCGCGAATATCATCGCCATCGCCATTCGTTACGGTCGTTCGCTTCCGCCTACTGCGTGCGATAATTACCAAATGTGGCGCCACCAGTATCGACATCTATAAACGTACGGTAGTCCAGATTAAGGATGCCTATTGCGGCGATAGAGATTATACTTAATGGCAGAATTCCGGGCTGTGACGCTTGCGTAAGCCTCCGTCAAAGATCGGCGCCCGATTGCCTCGCCCGCGAGACAACCCTCTTACCTTTCATTTCTTGGCGGAACTGGTAGGCCCAGTACGCGGCCATTACCGCTATCATCACAAAGGCAGTCCACGTAATGGGGACAAATTTCCGGCGGATAGATACCGATAGCCCGACATGCTGACCGACATTGTTGATTTTGTCCACCGCCTTTCCGCTCACCGCCACGATGATGTTACCGACGAATAGCATAAAGGCCGCGAGCAGGGCAACGGCGACGTTCGCCGAGGATATGCCAATCGTAGGTCGGAGGAGCCGGCCGATGCAGAGGAGCAGGGAAAGACCCGAAAACGCGACAGCCGAAATGTAGAGGCCCGCCAGAGCTTGAAACTGGCCCCGGACCTTGTCCAGCTCATCCAGGAGGTCCTTGGCGAAGCCAGACTTGGCCAAGTTCAGGCGTACTGGACCGACGTCTAGCTGGTGATCGAGAAGCGCCGAGATATTGAAGAGGGCGGTTGATTGTTAGCAGCAAATCACCTTACTGGGTGGGAAGGCTGAGGAGACAGGTACCTACAGCTTTTTAGAAGCTGTGTATAGCTCGTTACGTTGAAGCCAGCTCCCTGAGTGGTTGTGCTCGGAGTGAAAGTGCCTTCGCAGACGCTCATGGCGTGGAGGGAGTACCACGGCTGAAGCTTGCCGGCGACATCGTGGTTCCGGCCCAGCATAGAGGTGTTCAAGAAAATGTGATAGTCCTCCATGAGTCCGGGGCTCCCGCCAGCAACGAGAGCCAGCACGCTAAGCACGAGGCTGACCACTGGGATGAGGATGACAACTATAGTATGCATTTGCGTCCTCGAGACCAGCTCAATGGTAGTGCGTGCTGCGCGTAATCCCATGCTCGAGACCTGCTCGAGAGGTGGACGTACCGCACGGATTCGCATCGAGACCCGCCCGATGGTCGAACGAAACCTCTGAAGCGAGCAGTGGAACTAGAACAGCTAAACTGAAGAGATACCGAGATGGAAGCCGGGACGCAAGAGAAACTCGGTTGAGAACAGCGGCAGGGATGTTGTGCTGGGTTATATGTGCGGCGCATCCCAAAATCCCGCTTCAGGGGCCTCTGGGGCTTCTGCACAGGCATATGACTAATGCGGTAAAATGTACCCCGTAATCAAGGTAACAGAGCACCATATTTCCCGGATCTTAGCCTAGTACTACGGCAAGTCCTTCCAGTTGAGGGCTCACATAGCAGAGTAAACTCTGGCAAATTCGAATAGTTGGATAAGAGCTTTCATTCTGTCCCTGCAATGATCCGGAGTCATGGAGTTCATAGTTTAGGTACTCTCTATCCGACAAGTTCATACTAGAGGTCTCGGGGCATTCTAGCAACTCCCTACTAGGTACACTGTCTGATACTACTGGTTAAGCCTTGCTAAGAGGAATGGCAAAGAAAAGCCGATCTCATTTAGCATCCGTCTACTCAACGACCCCACATTTGCGGCACCATAACTGCCGTCCGCAAGAGCTGCACTGCGGGGATCTTGATCGTCGAGCGCCGATCTGCAATCCTTCAAACACTTCCACAAGATCGGCCCCAGGGTAGTGGATCTCTGTATATCGGCCGGGCAGCTGAAAGCGGACTCTTGGCTGATCGACCTGCTTAGGGCCGCTAGCGCGAAAGGCTTGGTAGCAAAGGGGGGGCGTTCGTCGGCTAATCCTCGCATTCTGTGCGAGGATCTGCCGCCGGACGTTTGCGTCGGCGACTGTGCGGCACTGGGCTAGGCGGGTGCGAGAGTGGCTGGGCCGCTGTTTCTCTACCTTTACTAGTTCGGACGGCCTAGCACGGTAATGTTGGCTAAGCACGTACTCATAGTAGAGGCGAGGACGTTCTTCGAGTGCGGGTGGGCGATCGCTCTGTAGATTTTCAGTTGCTCCCCGGGACTGATCGGCCTGGAAGGGGTATGGTGTCGGGGGACGAGGAAGCCCAAGCGGATCTCCGCGGTGGCGAAACATTGCGGCGAGTTACTTTTCTACAAGGAATCGGATAAGGGAGCCTGTCGTCAAAACGGCTCTAACCTGGGCGAGAGGATTCTTTTACCTGATTGCCCAGCGTGCATGGCTCCAGGATCGGGAACACACCGGAGGGTGCACGAGTGAACCCGAGACCCCCGACTAGTGTTCATCTCGTCCTTTACCCCCTCCCCCCCTTCACCCCGGAGCCCGGACACAGGGTGGCCCTGACGCGTGTCCAAGAATTCGGCCTTCTGTCCGGTCTTTTAATAGTGCCGGATGTGTAATTCCCGGTCGCTCCGTGGGGTACCGGCATCGCCTCATTTCAGCCTCCGACCGGCGCTAGCAGTGAATTGGCGATCTCGGCCGACTTCTATATATTGAGGCGACCAACCGTTCACCACCTCTCCAATCACCCACAACCACCATTCGCAATCAGTCATATACATGTTCCGCAATGGCTCGCAAGTCGCGCCGCAGGAGCCCCAGCCAAAAACTCCGCAGAAAGTTCCAAGAGAGGCTGAGCACACTTAAAATAAAAATTACAGAACTCAATGCCGTTACGGAGGGCCGAGCGACTATGGTGTGGACGTACAAGGGCGAGACGTCGATTTGCGGAGACGAGCAGCTCCTGGAGAGTTTGCGCTACAATCCTGGAGTTTACCCAAACCGTATTGGCCATCCAACGTCGCCATCCAATTCGACGTCTTCGTCCGCGTCGCATAACGAGCGCTTCCAAATTCCCACCGAGAAGAGTTCGTTCGAAAACGGTGGATTTCTCGATCTAGATTTGCTTCAGGAAAGGCAAGCTTCGGCTGCGTCTGCAAACGGGAAAGGCTCGACTCAAAAGGCATGGAGGAAGGAGGACTTGGACTTCCTCGTTAATGACTTTTTCAGCGAACCATATGTACTATAAAGACTGGGATGTATATTGTATTAGCTACAAAATTCCTTGTTCTCTACAGGGTTCCCTTTCTTCAGCTCTGCATTGCCATTTGAACCGCGTTATCAAAAGCCTGTTAAGCCGCGTTTTTATGGGTGACGTGGTTCAAACCGGCAAGCAAGTTCCCATAGCCTACGGTCCACTACGTTACTGGACGTCTAAAAGCCGTTGAGTCTATGATGTCCAGTAACCCGGTTCAACGGCTCTCTACAGCGTAGGAAAGAGGCATAACCGCATTACTAGACACCATAGCAGCCGTGCAAGCCGTTGACCCGTGTTACTGGACACCACAGAAAAACAATGAACCACGTTACTGGACACCATAGGAAAGAGGCATACCCGCATTACTGGACACCATAGAAAGCACCTGAACCACGTTACTGGACACTATAGCAGCCGTGCAAGCCGTTGACCTGCTTAGGGTTTTAGGCGGAGCTTTGACAGAAGCAGGGATCAGAAAGCTTCTAATCTCGGGTCCCGGATCTCGGTGCCCCGTAGGGCTGTGGAGTTGTCAAAGTGAGGTTGCAGATCCCACATGTCGTAGAGGTAAATTTGGTATCCGAACTATATACGGACGCTAACCAGTGACAGTCGTTACCAACCTGCCCAGACAGCTTCGTGTCACGGTCTATAAATAGCATAATGCGCCGCCCCTGACAGCAGTAAAAGGAGGAACTGAGGAAGAGCGGTTCGACTCTACCATCTTTATTCTCGTCGGAATTAGCATCATCCAATGTGCTTTTTCGAACGTATACAATTCGAGTGCGGCTCCTGGAAGTGGGGGAGATTCCGCGAGCAATGTAATAAGGAATACAGAATTGGCGAAACATCCGGGCTCGAGCTGGTCTTCTCGACTCAGAATGAAAGCAGGTACTATAGAGCATGCAGACAAGTCACCAAGAAGCAGCGCCGGACCAGTAACGTGGTTCATTGTTTTTCTGTGGTGTCCAGTAATGCAGGTATGCCTCTTTCCTATGGTGTCCAGTAACGTGGTTCATTGTTTTTCTGTGGTGTCCAGTAACACCTTGCACGGCTGCTATGGTGTCCAGTAACGTGGTTTAGGTGCTTTCTATGGTGTCCAGTAATGCGGGTATGCATCTTTCCTATGGTGTCCAGTAACGTGATTCATTGTTTTCCTGTGGTGTCCAGTAACGCGGGTCAACGGCTTGCACGGCTGCTATGGTGTCTAGTAATGCGGTTATGCCTCTTTCTATGGTGTCCAGTATGAGCAAGATGACGACAGACATCGAGAAATGGAGAAGACAGGGAACCGTCTGGCAAGTGTCGCGATAACGGAGAGCGAGGTAGCTGGGCTAGAGTGCTCAATCTCACGCCTCTGGAGGCAGCATCTTCGAGAACACCAGCTTCCGCATCGCTGACGAGGCCCATATCACCGCCCCAGTCATCTAAACTAAACATACCGCGGACAAAGATAAGGTTTTGGTTGTCATAGTATAAACAACCACTCTTCATCTGATACAGAAGAAGTGTTCAAGATTTAAAGGGCGATCCGCCATTCACTGTCGAGAGATGCCATCAAGGGCGTTTGGGAAGCCTTGCAGTTTGTTTCCCCGTTTCCACAAGACCCAGAAAGTCGGCGAAACCCATGTCCAAAATTCCAGTCCAGCATGCCTACAATGCGCCGGCGGCTTGTTATTGGTTTCACATCCCAGCTGAATAGGGTTATTCACCCCGTAGAGTTGACTCTTAGGGTATATCAACCCAGGCCTTGGCCACTTTCCTTAGCACCACTTCTCATCCACCACCCTTTCTTTAACCCAAAGTCCGCTGGCGGAAAATCAAAACAAAATACCTTCCACAAGCATGATCACTTTTGACCTGGAGTCTCAACAACACTTTCCAAACTTTACACTCCTTCAACAACTCTTACTGCCAGACCGTCATGAACACCATGACCACAAAGTCCATCGGGGCCGCCCTGGCCACCTTCCTGGGCGCCGTCAATGGCGATCTAATCATGAACACCCCGACCCCGTACAACCTTCGCGGGACTGCCAAACTCCTCCAAGTCGATCATCTCGGCGCGAAACTTCCTTTTCCATGCCAAGGCGCGACCGAAGTCGTTTCGGTAACCCCACTCACAGCCGGCAGCTCACAGCTCGTCAAGTTCACCGGCGGCGCCCAGCATGGCGGCGGATCCTGCCAGTTCGCTCTGACGTACGACTACCCGCCCCCGGCCGACGTGTCTAAGTGGAAAACTATCTACACCATCATCGGCGGATGCCCCGTCTCTGCAGCCGGCAACCTTCCAGTGACCGGCACCGACCAGGACGGGCGCGCCGACTCGGTTCAGTGCGGCAACGATTCCGGCACCGAGTGCATTCGCCAGTTTGAGATCCCCGTCCCTAAGGACATTCCCAACAGCAATGCCACCTTTGCCTGGACGTGGTTCAACAAGATTGGCAATCGCGAGATGTACATGAACTGCGCACCTGTGGCCATCACGGGCGGTTCCGACGACCAAACCTTCTTCAACGAGCTGCCGACAATGTTCACTGCGAATATCGCCGGAGCTTGCACCACCAACAACGGCGTGCTGAATATCCCCAATCCAGGGAAGTACGGCGTGGTTCTTGAGCAACCCGCTGCGGATAGCGAGGGCACCTGTGCCAAGGCGTCGGGCATCCCAACTTTCGAGAGCGGTGGCGGTAGCGGCGGCGGCAATGGCACCGTCAGCACCTCCGTTGTCTCAGCACCGCAGCAATCCCAGACTGCGACAGCAACCGCGACCGCGACGGTCAACCCTCCCAACCCGAGCACCACGGCCGACCCCGACTCGGCTTGCCCCGCACCCAGCGCGACATCTCCCTCATCCGGATTTGTCACCAAGACGTCTGCTGCGGGTAGTGCCCAGCCGACGTCTGCGTCATCCGGATTCGTCACCAAGACGACCGCTGCTGCCGGCGGTGGCGGCGCTCAGCCAACATCTGTTGCGTCCAGCGCCGCTCCTATCGCTTCGAGTGGTCTCGGTACCGGTTTCGGTTTCGGCTCCGGTTCGTCCGGTGGTGCCCAGCCATGCTCCGCAAATGGGGCTATTGTTTGCTTCAGCGAGACTTCGTTTGGGCTCTGCGCCAACGGTCTTGCGACTCCGCAGCAAGTAGCAGCCGGCACAGTCTGCATCGATGGAAAGATCGGATATGCGAGCGCCAAGTTCAGGCGCTGTAAGTTTTGGTAAACGAACCATCGTTGGTAGCACTGGTCGTCGCGGGGCGGCGATTTTCTTCGTCTAGACTCTTAGAGTAGACCAAGAATAAAGCTCGGCAGAGCCTTCAGTGCCGAACACCTCCAACATACCAGCCTGGTCCGCCAAGACTCTCAGGTCTGTTCAGGTTTCCAGCTTGCACGGCGACAAGACCCTCTCCTGGCCCCGTCACGCTTCTGGACAGTGAGCCTAAGGTACCACTTGCATGCGGAAACATAACGTCACGGTATTTCAATAGCCTTGTCTGAAGGGGGCAATGTGACAAGCGCCTGGCAATTATGGAGCAATGATGTAATTGCTATCAGTCGTACTGCGCCTCCGTACCATTGTATCATCCCGAGCAGTGATTCTTTCCTGATGATGAGAATGACGGTATCGGCCCGTGCAGATCACGCGTACCGTAAAAGTGGAGTGGACCGTTATTTCGTCAGGGTATATATCTAAAGGATGCTGGAATCACAAGCAAGTATATATTTACACATCCTCCCAGGCCCTTATGGTGGCACGCTAGTGATGAGAAATATAGGGGAGGGGAAATAGAGGGAAGAGTGCCGAAGTGAACGTGGAAACGAGTGTGCTGCTTTATGTCTTTAGCTGTAATAGCTTCACAACCGCTTCCTCCCAGCTCCCAGTAGTTCGATGTAGCGGCGGTTGTTGGTCTCCATCCTTTGCTTCGGTAACAGCGCCCTTCTCTAACAGCAACTTCACAACTTCCTTCCGGCTATGCAGCCCGCCACCTAAAGAAATATGTCTAAGACCGACCCCTATAAAACGACTATGTAAAGTGTACCAATATATATGTTCCTGGAAGCTTTTCTGCAGCAAAGCCTTGTATAAGAATTTGACATATGGGCTAAGGATGTCTAACGATAACACGGCTTGGCCCTGAAGCGCCTTGATCGCTGCCTCTCGGACGCGCCAGTGATCATCGTCGAGCCGTGCCGCGATGCCCTGTAAGATCCCCTCGGTAAGGTCGGCCCGGCCCTGAAGCGCCGCGATCGCTGC
>NW_027041878.1:13649-36243 GCF_033297395.1 Canariomyces notabilis
ATCCCCTCGGTAAGGTCGGCCCGGCCCTGAAGCGCCTTGATCGCTGCCTGTCGGATGTCCCGGTCATCATGCTCGAGCCGTGCTGCGATGCCCTGCAGGATTGTGTCTGGTAAACCCTTATGCTGATATCTTAGGACACCTAAGATGGCAATACATAGGCGTTTAGAGACACAGATCCAGGGAGATGCGACGTTTATAATACTGGATGGTACTGCTGTTTGTGTGGATAGCGACTCCAGAAGGATCGGTCTTGCATCTTCAGATGCTTGCTTTAATGCATTGACCAGAACCTGCTCTGGACACTCCATTTCGCGGGCTAACCGGGAATTTTTTGTGAAGTCGCACTCGAACAGCAGCCACTGTTCCAGTTGGTTTTCTAGCTTCGCTCGAAGTTTCGTGAATGCCGACTCCTTCCGCTCGACCTCGCTCAGGCAATGCATGACCAGTCGCTGATGTGTAGGGCCCAGGAGGTCGCGTGGCTCCTCCTCAATCGTCTGGAAGACGTCGAGTGCCTTCCCATCAGCGTCAAGTAAGCCGGCGACAAAGCGCCAGAAGATATCGTAGCGAGGATCGTATTTGTGCTCCTGAAGGAAAGTGGCGGGTTCGATATCGCTATACTCTCCATCGCTGAGTTGCAGACAGTTGAGCGATTGTTTAGCGTTCCATTGTTGTACAAAATACCGTGCTGCAAAATACTCTTGGAAGGTGAGGTGGAGGAAGTGGTAGTTCCGATCGCGGTCATGTGAGGAAGGGTCCGATGTTCGTAGAAAAGAAAGGTGTCCGAGGATTCCATCAAAAAACAGGTTCGTCCCAGCAGAGTTAGGCTGTTTGCAAATAGTGTCGCGAAGCCAAGGCTCAAAGTCTATGAGGTCGTTATACATGCCCGTGAAGGCGAGAATCTCAAGGATTCGGACCTCATCCTTGACGGAGTTGTTGATTTCGGGCCGGCGGGCAACGCGTACTTGAGCCGGAGTCCGCTTCTCCAGCCTCACGATATCCTTTCTCCACAAATTTTCCTCAATGGCTCTGTAGATGGCAGTCATGGTTTGCGGCACAGCTTTATCATCAAAACTGTCCCAGGTATAACAGAGCGCATCCAGCAGAACCGGGATCCGCACAAGTCCCAAGACCAGCTGGTGCCTTTGGAGGTATGACTGAATCTTGCCTGGCTTTTCCGAATCAGTTTCGCCCGTTTTTGGATTGGTGAAGGCCATTTTCACATAGGCCGTCACTTGATCGGGATAGAATCCGATAGTCTCTAACTCCAGTTGGGGAGGATCCAGGCCAGGAGGAAGAATCGCGTGTGGCCGAGACGTGATGATGACATTGGGCTGATTCAAGAGCTTCTTAAGGAAGCGGAGCATATCGCCGTCTAAGTCCTGAGACACTTCATCGAGGCCGTCGAGCAGAAACAAAGTTCTGGCGCTTTTGGTGTCTTCCAGCGTTTGGCATAATGCATCGGCAAGAACTTGGTCTGGGGAGTGGGAGAAATATTCGTGTCGAAACAGCTGTGGCATATCATATCCAGCGATACGGCGTCGCTCGTCCCGCTTCAAATTCCGCAGGGGCACCCAGAGCACACGATCAAACAAGTCCCGCCACTCCTGCCACTTTTCGCCATGCGCGAACTCATAGACAATCTTCTTGCATAGAGTGGTCTTGCCCACGCCTGCTCGTCCACGAATCAGGATCCGCCGTGGTTGTCGCTCCTCGCCGTCGCGTGCCTTGCGGGGCTTGAATAGAGTCGGCAGCGTAACCTCGATAGTCTTATCCGGTGTCTCAACCTTTAGTCGGGCGAGGAGCGAAAATGGAGAATCCTTTTGCGCTGTGCCTTCTTCGTCTGGGCGGCTGGTCTTGTCGCCGGGTTGCTCTACAATGGCAAGGTTAATGTAACACCGATCCATCGGAAGCAGGTCGCCCGAGAGTCGTTCGATGTTGAGCTCTGCCAGGGAATAGCAGTTATTCCGGATCCAGAGGTCTGCTCTCTCAATAGGCCGGCCGTTACGAATGTCGCAAAGAAGAATGTCAATCACCCCAGTAACAGAAACGTATTCCGGATCGTTAGGACCATAAAACTTGTTCATGGTTACGTGGGGCCGATTAAGGGGTAATGGATGTGAGACAATGTCCAGGGTCGCAGAAGCACTATCAACCAGCTGGGGAGTGTTAGCTTCCACTAATAACAACGTTAAAGCACATGGAAGGCAGTTCGTACCGGTTGCTCTTGAGACAAAGAGGCGGGGAGCCAGGGAGCTACTTTACGTGGGAAACTTGACTTGCCAGTCTCGTAAAAGATAAACACATGTTCTGCAAGTTCGCTTTTTTGGCAGAGAGCAGTGAAGCTGCGGACAAGCTCTCCAAGGTCGAAAGTAGATTTCACGAGCTCAAGCAGGTTAGAGACGTTCTTGTCCCGGATCGAAGCCCAGAGCCTCAGACCGGGCTCAGCCCACGTAGCAACGTGTTGGAACGATGTACCCCGGAAGGGCGTGGCAAGGAAGACGATGCCACGTGTCGCTTGCTTCACGGATTCATACTCGCGGCTAGCCATCACAAGCGCCTTTGCCAGGATGATGCCACCGAGGCATGACGCGACGAAGACAATTGGCCGGTCGCGTCCGGGTTGGTCGTTTGTCGCTGGAGGCCGGCCTTTAATTCCAGCAAGCAGCAGCCGAGCGAACTCGTCGATCATCTTTTGGACGAAACCTGGCTGCTCGAAGAGGTCAGCAGGCCAGTCGCAGGTGAAAATGCGTGTGGTCGGAAACCGCTTGGGCAGCATGTGCGAATCTTCCAGCCAGTTGACGCGGGCCCCTTTCGGCTCCCATATCCAAGTGTCAGGCGACTGCGTGTCGAGGCCATGGATGGCGATAATGTCGACGTCAGTTGCGATCTTGTGCTCCGGAGAAGGGTAGACTTGGCGGAGATTGACACCCTTGCTTTTTAGGTGGAATTGTGTCGGATCGTCGGGTTCTGTCTGACCTTTCCGGCGTTGGCCGTGTTCAGGGTGAGGACTAGCTTCGCGAAGAGGAACACCTCCCTCTCGAGTAAGACCTTCAGGCTCTGGGGCGTCTTCGAGGATGCCCGTCGTACTTTTGTCGGGGTTGGCTTGACGGAGGTGGACGCCTTTTTGCGTGGATCGTTTGGGACGTGAAGTAGGCCCCGCTGGAGGCAACAGCGCGGGGTCTGGACGAGTCGGCGCGGGGTAGAGCCAGAGCCAGACGGCAACCGCACCGACAAGGAGACAAAGGGCGGTTGTCCATCCGGCCGAAGAGACTCCCTGGCTGAAGCTGACGGCAATCATGGCTCGACGCATAGGGGCTTGTATGGCTGAGACCGAAATTCGTACAAGTTGTCAGGTGGTGGATGCCACGCTTCGGCGAACAGCGCAAGCGCCCTCCCAGTAGAAGCTACTTCATGCCCTTCGTGTCCGATAGTGGCAGGTAGAGATTGGACATTGTCGCTTCTCGTGGACGACGGCAAAACGGAGTGTGAGGAGAAGTGGGCGATCCAGCCTCAGCTACCAAGCCCAAAACGCCACAGAGCGTCCACATCCAATCATTTCAATCCATGGGGCCAAGCAGCAAACCCAGAGGCGACCAATGATGCCTCTCGCAATGAGACACGGCGTGCCTCGGGCAAGTGTTCATGTCGCCCAACCAAACCGCGACAGTCAAGGGTTTGCAATTGCTGGTCAAGTCGTTCTTGCCGGCCCGATTCGTGTCTATCATGAGCACTTCATCCCAAACCGCAGCTGGTAACCATTCCCCCAAGCATCCTCATAGTGTTGGGCAAGTCTCCGTAGTTGATACTGTCAACAGGGATAGCCGGAACTTTATAACCGGAGCTCGACGTCGTACTGCGGGTTGACTCCAAAGTAATGTGTCTTCGGCTCGTATTGGAGCCACTTCCCGCCCTGGGTAGCGATGCGACAACCCAACCAGAGCGCCCGCTCCTTCCTCTCCACCATCATGGAAGGAACCTCGAAGAACTTTTCGTCGTCGTCAATCTTGGCGTCTGATTCAAACCACCCGTTCGGGAAATACTTTTCTACCTAGGGAAAGCCTCGCAGGGCATAATCATCCGGCAAGGGTCGGATGGCGGATTCATCCTTGGGGAACTGCTCGGCCTCGATCCGAGCGTACGACTGGCACGACCCAATCAGCGTATTTAGCATGAGAGCTGTAAGCTTCCAGGGAAAGTCCCGTGGTCGGGTCTGCTGCAATGTCCCCTGAGGGAAGGAACTACCCAAAGCACAGATATCGGGAGGCGATTGGGTTGCATGTCTTGGCCCTCGGCATCCAATCTGGGAATTCTGGATGTCGATTGAAAAGTCAACTTTGATAGGCTGGGTTGTCGACCCCGTTTATCCTGTTGAGCGGTAGAATCCACGACAATCTTTTAGCCAAGGCCACACAACGCACAACATCGGAAAGCCAAGAAATAGCCCAGAACAGAGGCCGTTGGGACCTGCCGTTGCAGATCTAGCGACTTGCGTGATACATGGTCAATGGACCATGCAGCTGCCGGCTCTTTACTGGAGAGGGCAGTTGCTCGGCCAAAGAGTGCAACAACTTCCGCAAGTGGACGCGTGCCCAGACGTGATGGCACTCCCAGATGGCGCCCTGCGTCTTTCAGCAGCCATGGAAAAACACTTGCAGGTTTGATGCGGAGATGGCTGTCCGACGGCCTGGAGAATCAAATCAAGGGATTTAACGGCCCCCTCTGCCCGCGCCCTATCGCCGTCGCTCCCCCAACGACGTTAGGTCAAAGTTGAGCTGCTTCATATTACGTCGTCACGCTTAATGTTCACGGGCTGACTTCAAAACAAGATCCGACCTTGACTCACTTGCTGATTCAGGATGAGATTCACCACCGCCACGCTGCTCTCGTTGGCGCTGCCATCGCTGGTCACTGCTACCGGCGGCCATGGCGACCACGGCCACGGCAAGCCGCTGGTAGATTCAACGAAACTCCAATCTCTGGTGAAGACGAGGGATCTGCTTGATGGCTCCCATAGACTCCAGCACATGGCCGACGCGAATGGCGGCACCCGTGCCTTTGGAAGCGCCGGCCACAACGCTACGGTTGACTATGTCTACAAGACACTCAAATGTCTCGATTACTACAACGTGGTCAAACAACCCTTTACCGAAATCTACTCGGCGGGCTCAGGCAACCTCAAGGTCGGCAACCAGTCGATTGCCACCCAGATCATGACTTACACCCCAGGCGGTGAGGCCACAGCGCCGATCTTGGCCGTCGCCAACCTGGGCTGCGCGGTTGCCGACTTCCCGGCCGATGTGGTTGGCAAAATAGCTCTCATCTCGCGTGGCACCTGCAGCTTTGCCCAGAAGTCACTGAGCGCCAAAGCTGCCGGTGCCGTTGGCGCCATCATCTACAACAACGTTGCCGGCGCGCTTTCCGGCACACTGGGCACCCCGTTCCTAGACTATGCGCCCGTCGTCGGCATCAGCCAGGAAGATGGCCAGTCCATCATTGCTCTTCTGTCTCAGGGCGCCGTCACGGCCACGCTCAAAATCGATGCCACCGTCGAGGAGCGCGTGAATTTCAATGTCATTGCTGAGACGAAGGGCGGAGACCACAACAATGTCCTGATTGTCGGCGGTCACTCGGACTCTGTCCCTGCTGGACCAGGCGTTAAGTGAGTTTCTTCCCTCAATTTTAACCAGTCTCATTGCTAACGAGGAATTCCCCAGCGACGATGGATCCGGAATCATCGGCATCTTGACAGTCGCCAAGGCTCTCACCAAATTCCGCGTAAACAACGCCGTCCGCTTTGCCTTTTGTGGCGCTGAATAATTTGGCCTTCTCGGCTCGTACCACTACATGAAATCTATCAACAGCAGCGAAGCCGAGATGGCCAAGATCCGCGCCTACCTCAACTTTGACATGATCGCCAGCCCCAACCACATCTATGGAATCTACGACGGCGACGGAAACGCATTCAACCTGACGGGCCCCTCCGGTTCGAACATCATAGAAAAAGATTTTGAAGACTTCTTCAAGAGCAAGAACACCCCCTCGGTTCCGACCGCCTTCAGCGGCCGGTCCGATTACGCCGCCTTCATCGAGAATGGCATCCCGTCTGGTGGCCTGTTCACGGGCGCCGAGGCACTCAAGACGGAGAAGGAAGCGGCGCTATTCGGAGGGCAAGCGGGCGTCGCTTATGATGTCAACTACCACAAGGCCGGCACACCATTGATAACCTCAACATGGAGGCCTTTTTGCTCAACACCAAGGCCATCGCCAACTCGGTCGCCAAGTACGCCGCTAGCTTTGCCTCGCTGCCGGCTGTCAATGTGAATGAGCGCCGCTGGGAGGCTGATCGCGCCAAGTTGCTCAAGCGGAATGTTGACACGCATGGTCATGCTCATGTCCATTCTGGTCCTTGTGGTGGTGGGGATTTGATCTAGGAGGAATGGGGTATAAGTGGCTGTGACAATGTATATGAATCTTGTTAATTATCGTCTATCTTCTGAGCTCTGTATATACGTACCTTGATATCATCTCCTATCATACCTACTGCTCTCCATACATGTATATCGAGCTTGTGTGCTATATAAGCACGGTTACCTCTTGATCAACCCTGTGATCTCTGCACCTCCAACTCAGTGATATCTCGAATAATCCTCGCCTCCTCCCGTTCCAGCATGATCAGTCGCCTAACCAAGTTAGCTTCAATTCTGACGCGGGAGAGCTCTCCGCGCAAGTCCTCGAGCCTCTGATCAACGGCAAGGGTGACCTCGTGTCGTAGCTGCTGTAGTCGGTGACTCGCTGGGCTTGAAGACGCCGATGTGCCTAAATGGTCGGCTTGATGTTGTGGTTGAGGGACCTGAGGGGGTTCTCCAGCCATATCCTTAGACGTTGGCAATTGATGGTCTAATGGTCGCGCACCCGCATCCGTCACAACTGGCACCGGTTCCTCGGAAACTGCAATAGCGGATCCGACTGCGACGACGCTGGGGGTTGTTCCTGCAGCAAGTTTGGTCGTCTCTGTCACCTGGGCTATCATAATGACGCTAGGCTTTGCCGCATCGAGGTCAGAGGGCGGGCTGGCCTCGACTTGTGCTCCATTCTGTTCGACCCGGACTCCCGCCTCTTGCCCTGTGCCATCCCTCCATTCCCGAATCGTTACGAGCTTTTTGAACCCCTCAATGTCTTCATCCTCGAGTCGAGCAGGGTCTTTGACAATGCTGCGCCCACTGGAGCCTGCCTTCGGGTCGAACAAGACGTCCTCTCCTCTTCGTTTAGTTCCAAACATGTTCTTCGAGATCTCTTCCGCCTCTGCCTTCCGGTTGACCCGCCCGGAAATAGTTAATTTCAAGCTAAACTGCTGTCCGTATTGGCTATTCAACTTCTTCTCACGCTTCAGCAAAATGGCCCCTTGAAACATCGAAGGGATCCCACTGTCCGTTGATTCATTCTCGCTGCGTGAGTTAGCTAGCCGTCTTTACCCATAAAGCACAGACAGAGCTCACTATAGACCCCAGAAGACCTCCCTAGAACCCCTAGCAACGCCGAAGATAGTCCCGTGATCCTTGATCTTTCGACTCGTCTTGTGCTCCAACTGATACCCAAGCGTGCCCTTGGCTAACCCGACCGTAGCCTCTAGGCTTGGGCTAAACACATGGCTGATCTCGACCTCTTGCTCCGAAGGGAACAGGGCATACTCTCCTACCGGAGACATTCTGAGAACCTCTGGCGCTACAGTATCTTCCGACCCGGGCATGAAGTTCAGGGTGACCTCAACCTGTTTGAAGCGTTTTGTTTGTCCCTTGGGCTGAAATACGAAGAGCATCACAAGCAGGGTCGCCGGATCACCATTAGGCTCGAGGGTTCCATGACATACATGGGCAATCCGACATTGCAAAATGTGGGATTTGGAGCCAATGTCGGCGTCGAGGATGAGGGCGTTGTTGAGTTCACTCAGTCCGAGTCTCCCGGTATCAGCGCCAATGATCTCAAACTTCGGGACAGCGCCTAGTTCGCTTTCATCGGGTTCCTCTAACAACTGGACGTCGAAGTCGTTAAAAGCGTCGGTATCGGCCGCCGTGGTCGCCATGGCTGTTATTCTCTCTGTCGACGATACGAACAGCGTGGATGGTGTTCTGTGCCGTACTTCGTACCCGATCACGGGATGAAAAGAATTAGTTTGACGCCTTCCCTAAGATACGAGGAGCTGTTCAAAGCTTTCGAAGGCCTCTAGCTTCTGCTAAGAGGGCGCTCAAACTGATTCCTTTCCCCATCCTGCTGATCTCAGGACAACTGACCATGCGAGATTCCGCGTCGGGAGGGATCCAGGCTGTTCTAGTCGATTTTCACGAGCGCCTGCATGAGCCCCGCCGCGAGTTGACAGCGAAAGAGGCAGTCGAATCATCATTGCAGATTTGACAGCGGGATAGTAACGGCTCATGCGGCTTACGGAAATCTTCTTCAAATTCATTGGTCCTGTGGCCGGCGATAGGCATACAGCTTGCAGAATATTGTCTGCACCTGTTACACGACTGGAATGCGGAGCCAATCAGCTTCTCATCTCCTCTTCCCCTCGGGCTTCGGCATGGTGGCAAGGAAGTGCTTGTCCACCACATCCTCCCTCAGCCGCTGTCTTTTTTTCTCGGGGGTGTCTGTTTTGGACACGAAAGGCTGTCCGAACACCTTGCGCACTGGCAGCCAAAGCTCACTGGTGACTTGGAGGCTTTCAAAAGCAGCCTTCATGCCGTTGTATGACTTGAGCCAAGCCCACTGCTCATTTGTGATGTCACAAATCTGAGAGCAGTGCAAAATCATGGCCGCCAGGCCTGAGGCGAGAGCGCACGCCAGTGAACTTCCGCCAAATTCTTTCCACTGCTCAAATGACTTGCTTCCCTTTGGATTCCCTTGGCGACTCTCCGCCTCAATGTCTAATCGGACGCCAGGGAGAAAGAAATCGCATGTCTCGTCGTTTCGAGAGATCTTCATCCAGCGCTGGCCATTCTCGGCAGCGCCTATGCAGAACAGGCTCGTAACTCCCGGGAGACATTTAGGGAATGTCTTAGGCTCCGCCTCCTCGCTGCCTTTATCAGGGTTCGCGCAAAACAAAAGTATGTTTTTCTTGACTGCCTTTTCAATCGCGTCTTTCAGGGGTTTGTACCGCTTGTCGGACGATCGGTCAGCCTCATGCATATCGATCGCCCAGCTCATATTTATGATATCTGCCCCTTCTTTCACCGCCCAGTCTATTGCCTATCGCCTCTTAGCGTTGGGGGTACGTGTAGATTAGCGAGGACCACACTCACCTTCGCGGCGGATTCGATCGAGAAAGTTACCGGAGTTCGGGGAGCCATCACAGAGTCGAGTTTGGCCACTAGCAACCTCACCTCTCGGCAAACCCGACGAATGTACCAAGCCATGACGGTACCGTGGCCGTGTTGCGAAGTGTAGTACGTGGGTCGAAACCTACGACCAGGCTTGCCCCATTGAAATTCTCGCGCCTTCGCCCAACTCTCACCATTCTGTATGTTTACGTTCAACCCATCATAGCTGGACTGAACGCCATCGTCAATCAATGCCACAGTGACAGTGCGAGACTGTAGAAAGAATCAGCCATTCGGGGTAAAAAGCTCAATCGCTGTCGAATCAAACTCACCGATGATCCAGCTTTGGGGGGACATGTTTGGATGAACTTAGAAAATTCATCCATGCAAAGAAGCCAATCTTCTCTGGAATAGGCATTTAGCTGCAATACCCTTCCGCCAAGATGGAGTGGTGGGTGTCTTTGACTTACTCTTCCCTACCTCTGCCGTTCTTAACTCCAGTGTTGATGCCCCCCTTTTTGCCTCCGGCCGCATCATCAGGGGCTGCCGTTACCGGAGCGCATTCAACAAGTAGTTCTCTCCCATGGCAGAGCTTGTAGTTTTCCTTCAGCCTTTCTTCGAACTTGCTGACGTATCGTTCCATCGTCTCGAGCGACTCTCGCCCCTGCCATTTGCGTATGGTCAGCAGAGGAACATAAGGGCAACAATATCTTTCTGCATTTCTTTTCTTATACTTACCTGGTGGGTCTCCAAGTAAACTTCCTCGAGCTGGTGCGCATGAATATCAGTACTTGCGTCCAGAGCAAACCAACACGTAGCAAGTGGTTGTTGATGGGAAACGCTTACCGCTTTCAAACTAGGCAGTCCCTCCCTGTCCGACCAGCTGCGAAGGACGGCATTCAAACCGCTGCAATAGAGATTGACCACTCTTACATGGTCTCCTGCAGCCCGGGAGATGACGTCGCTGTCAATATCCATGCGTCTCCAATCCCAGGCCTCGATATTGAACGGTTTCAAGCACTTCACAATGGCATCGTCGCAGTGCGAGGGCCTGGCAGCGTCTTCGAAGTCATCAACCACAACCTCGATGATCTTTCTGACCTTCGTCGTGTTGGAGGCGGTAAGCCAGTTGAAGATCATGTATAGGTCTGTCTTGCCCTTGCATTTTAACTTGGCCATCTCCTCGAATGCCGGATCTGACGAGGGCCAATCGATATCGACCTTTGGAATGTACAGGTATCGGAGTGTTGTATCGTGTCGGTAGTGCTTGCTAAGCTCCTCGAGTGACTTGCGGGAGATGACCTCGTCGGGGAAACTGAGGGTGGGTTCGTATCCTAGAGATTGGCAGACGGTCAGCAAGAGGAGGAAAGCGCGCACACTGTCAATTGATGCTCACTGTCGTTGTCCGGGTACATAATATCCTTGGCTTCCGAGTCGTCTGTGTAGACCTTGAGACACTGTAGCTTCAAGTAGTCCCGGAGAGATTCCAATTCCTGTTCGAGATCCGCTCCCAACGCTTTGGTGCTCTGATCACGCCCCTTCTTGTTGAGAGACCGCTTGCTCAACTGCTCGGTGAAGAGCTGCAGCGGAGTCAACTTCTGGGTCGCACCTGCCCCGTCTGGAACAGTGCGCCCGACACCCAGCAACCTAGGCTCGAGTTTGGCCAAAGTCTTGGCCCACGAGATTTTTGCGTCTGACCAGGTGTGATTGCCACCAACCGACAGAGCCATATGAAGCGGCGTGTCACCGTTCGCGCCCGGTATTTGAAGACAGGGCGTCTGCTCTCTTCTCCCTCGTTTGTTTTTCACAGAGGCGAACATCTTCTTGAGACCATCCACGGTTC
Source organism: Canariomyces notabilis (assembly GCF_033297395.1). Classification (NCBI taxonomy): domain Eukaryota; kingdom Fungi; phylum Ascomycota; class Sordariomycetes; order Sordariales; family Chaetomiaceae; genus Canariomyces; species Canariomyces notabilis. The sequence goes on from NW_027041878.1 coordinate 24,804, forward strand.
GCTCGCCGATGTAGACGTCCTTCATGATGGCGAGATGGAGCGCGTTGTACTCGTCGTCGTCGTCGTCGTCGTCATCGAATCTGTATTTGCCCATTATCGTCAAGGATTTCCTCGCTTTCTCAACAATGGTCTCGTCGAATGGTTTTGGGCCAGTATTCTCGCAGAAGTAACGCAACATTCTCTCCTTTGCTGAGATGTCGATGCCTTCCAAAATGATAGCTGAAAATAACGGTGTTCTTTTCTCCTTGTCGAGGGCGACCAGAAGCTCCGGCTGCAGACGTACCAGAAACTCCACAAATGCGGTGAGATGGCCAAAAGGTTGCTTGCTCGCTGGATCGTCGACCTTGGTTTTCGGAGTGTTGGCCTTGGTCAGGCTTGTTGGACCATCAGCCTCGATCCTCGGAACGTCAACCTCTCCGTCTCGGTCATCGCCCTCGTCATCAGAGCGACATATGGGCGACTCTGGGTCAAATACACGATGAAGAATCTTCTGGTTCTCACCCCCCTTTGCGAGCAAGAACTGAAGGGGTGAGTTACACTGGTCCCTTTCCTTGCCTTTCAAGTCGCCCTGGAACTTCAAGAATTGATCAGTCTTTGCCTGTTCTGCCGCTTCTTTGACAAGGGTATCCACGATACTCTCGTCGCTCTTTCTCTTAGGGTCTTTGGTGTTGAAGATCGCGATCAAGTGGTCGTGGAAGTCGCTGATGAATCTCTTCCCTGACTTCATCGCAGGCTCAGTGTCATTGCCTAACTCCCGTAGGATGTCTTTTTTTTGGTCTTGGCTTAGTGCACCATCTCCAGTTCGAAGGACTTTTGTGATGTCCTCTCCTCCAAGCGACCTGATTGTTCTCCTCCTGCTGATGTTGCTCATGGCTGCAGGGTTTGTGTTTCGATCCAACAAATGGTTACCGTCAATGAGAGTGCCTCAGTGACACTGTGACAGAATAAGGGAAGGCTTGGGATATATGCGAGAATGGGGTTTCTGTCTGCCACCCTCCATGAGGATCGACTCTGTTTCGCCGCCCAATCATCTTTCATTGTCTCTATATCCCTATGGGAACTTTCATATATCCGGATGGTTGTACCCATGCAGGCTCAGCTCAACGCAGTCAGCAGGTTATCTTGTCAGGTAGTGTAACCATCTGCAAGCCACAGCGGCACGGGTTGGCAGGTTGCCGAATCGCCGAATACGTCTCAGCAGTCAGCATCGGAGCCTTCTTCACGTCCCAACACTGAGCATAAAAGACCCCTGTGTTCATCTGTGCCCATTCCGTTCGCTCAACAACACGCGCAGTCCAGTGCGCTTCCGGAGAGGAGAGGCCAGGAAGATGTCACAGTCGATCGACGAGGAGAGGCAGAGATACTCATATCGCCTGGAAGTTCTTCATAGGCCTACAGGCGATGATGTCGCATTGGAGTATGTTGTGTTGTTTCTTACTAGTACTCTGGGGATTTCTACGATGCAAGAGTTCTAACCTTCCCCAAGCGTCGTTGCGATATTGGATATGATGGGCGAACCGAATCGCTCTTGGCACCACGTAACTGAGAGCCATGGCCAGTGCATTTGGTTGCGTGATGCCTTGCCGAAGCATGTTCCAGGGGCGCGGGTTATGCTCTTCTCATACGACAGTGGTCTGGACGGTAACTGGAACATGCTCTCACCGAACTGGCTGACCTGCATCGCCATGAATTTGTTGAAGTCTATTGAAAACTGGAGAGAACAGGTGCGTTTTGACCAAGAGACTGACGAGAATGTCGTTTTGCACCACACCCTCTGCCTATTTGCACCTCAATTCGATGCAGCCAAGGCCTTTCGCAATGTTGCCGAGGTCTTTGGCACGCGAACCTTTACAAGACCGTAAGGTCTGTTGGAACATGACTAGTGTGTTTTGCAATGCATCAAAGGCCTTTGGCGGTGCGGTCAAAGTACTTGGCGATGCCGTCGAGACCTTCTTCGATGCTTTCACGGCTTCTTCTATACGGTGCAAATAGGCATTCCCCCGACCAAATAGCTCCGTGTCAAAATCCACGTACCAAGCTCACCTGCTAAACCAGAACAACCCGGACTTTTCGCGGCCAGTTGCATTCATCGCTCGTGGATTGGGAGGAGTCATCGTCAAGAAGGTCAGTTCCTGTCTACAGTCCCCTGGTATGCTTCTAAGACTGTTCCCAGGCCTTTCTTTTGAGTCCAGAATTGTCCCGCATTATCGTCGGCTCAGTCAACCCGCTTGTGAGTGATGCAAAGTGAAAGAGGTGAACTCTGGTTATTGAAATATCATTGAGACCCAGTTCGTCTAGATATTTTTCGAGACGCCACATCGCCCAGATGATATGTCGTCGTGGGAGGACATGATCCTGAACATCCTTCTTGCGGACCATTCACCCACGTCACCATGTAGAAATATCTCAAGTCGTGCGGGAAACCTGATCAAGGATGTCGAAGAGGTCACCGCTCTCTTCTCAAGACCAAGCACAACACGGCACAACTCCACGAATATGTTCCGCAAGGACGAGGAAATGAAAGTTGTGGAAGAAAGTTTTGTGAGATCCCTACCGAGGTGTTGACGCTGCGTTCAACGCTTGATGATTTGCTGACCACGTTGATGTCACGAAAGGCATTGAGTAGATATTCAGCGAGCCTCGGGCTCGTGGGTGAGGTCGTTGTGGAAAGCAAAAGCAAAGATTTGTACGAAAACATCAAGGCCCTGGACGAAAACAGCCGCGAGTTCCGATGCGTTTTGAAATCTCTCCAGGCCGGCCACGGTTAGTCCTACCTCATGAATACTTCAACCCGGCCAGCTCTGCCTCTCACCCGAAAAGCTCTCGTCTGTTGATTCTACATTTCCCATTGCATAATCGACTAGCTCTTTTTCGCTCTGATGAAAGAAGGGTGTTGATGATCCAGCTGACCAAGCACAGAGTGGAGTTACGAGTCTTATTCTGAGCTACTTTCAACCCTGTGGTCAATCTCACCGCCTTTTCCTGTGCTCGACAGTATGGATCATGATGCTCCCGACGATTCCAGTCTAACCGTTACATCTTTGCTGAAGCACGGTTCGTCGCGTGTGTCGTACTTCGACATTCCCCTTGACGGCGGCGAGTTCAACACACCAGCAGCTTTGTTCCGGAAGCTGCTGAATGAATCTCAGAGTGCTGAGTGTGGGCACTGCGTCGCGTACTACAGCTTCAGTGGGACTGACGCACGACGTACATCATGTAAGGCCCTGCTGGCCTCTTTCATCTACCAGATACTCCGTCAGAATTCTGGGAGGTTCGGTAATATCCGCAGGCTCTTCGAGTCGGTGCGCGAAAAGAGGGCCTGGACTCAAAGTGCTCTTCAAGTGCTGCTCCAGTCTGCGGTAAGAACCTGTGGGAACAGGAAAACCACTGTTGTCTTCATTGTCAACGAAATACAGCACTGCGATTCATCGTTTGAGGCTTTTCTGGACATCCTTCAGTCCACATTCACCGACGAAACGATGCTCACGACATTCAGCGTCCTACTGTTTGCTCAGGGGCGAGAGGACATCCGAACCCTGGTAAATGCCCGTTTTGGCAGTACCATGCAATATGGCCCAGCTCTCATGCGGCAGCCATTGGCGGTTCTCGCACGCAGGGTGAAGGCTGCACTGCTGAAGGATAACCGCGACCTGGCAAAGGTTGATCAGCATATAGAGCTTGCTCTGGGCAAATGCGAGAACACAGCGCAATTGTTCATGACGGCAGACTCCATATCCTCCATTGATGGATCTGAAACCCCAGACTTAGCGTCGCTCGAGTCCCGGGTAGCGAGCTTGCCTTTCTCCCTCGAAGTTGCGGTCATGAAGAAACTCCAAGCCATGCCTAGATGGGCTCGAGACGCCCTTGGTTGGATTATTTACGCCAGACGGCCGCTGAGCCCCGAAGAACTTTCTGTCGCCATCGCAATCTCGGAACTTGGGAAGGACGATGTTGAGGAACCGAGAGATGTTGAGTACAACCGCCTCCTCGTCAACCCGACTTCGGTTATAAGAAGGACATTGGGCTTCTTGATTGTGTTTGAAAACAACGAGATTCTCTTCAGACATGAGGCAATCAAGCAAGCTGTAAAGCAAATTTTCCACCGGACTGTCCATCCGCAAGATAGCCATGGGATCAATATTCAGGTAGACCGACACCCCGAGACCGCAGACGAGACGAAAGACGAATTAGGAATGGTCGAAGAACTACAAAAAGGACCAACCGACAAGAGTATCGCGCTTGCCCTTCTCGGATACCTCTCTAGTCTTAAAACAGTCACCAAAACAAACGACTTGTTGAGATATGTTCCTCCGTATCGGTTGGCAGAAAGCTCTTCGGAAACGGTGATCGCCCTGGTGCGGTACGCGGCTACCGCCTGGCCACTGCATTACTACAATGCACAGGAAAAGAGCTGCTCAGCTATCCAGGTCCTTAAGTACCTTCAAAACGACTCCTTCATCAGCCAATGGAGAAAATTAGTTCAAACCCTGTGCTCCACGGAGTTGCCCCTGGAGGACGCTTTCACAACCGACCCCTGGCATCTGGCCTTGTTGCTGGGATGTGCCGACCAAAACAAGCCTTTGCTTAACCCTTTGCTTAGCCAAGAGACAAAGCCCAGTCCGGGACTATGCACTGAGGTTGCGTTGGCCAGCTGGGGGGGGCACAAATCTGCTGTGGAAAACATTCTCAAAGCTCGAACGAATGAAAATACGAGCGACCTGACACAGGCTCTGGTCTATGCCTCCTTGAGAGGTTACAACGAGACCTTGGAAGCCCTGTTGCAGTACATGAGGCTATCTGAACCAGGTTACTCCTGCAGCGGCCAGCTCTTATGCCAGGCTGCAGAGCTCGGATACACGTCCCAGCTAAAATACTTTCTTGGCAGTCAGGCATCTCTTGATGTCAACGCACCTTTCAATGGAGAAACGCCTTTACAACTTGCAGCGAAGAACGGCCACGTACAGATCGCTGCTCTGCTTCTGGGCAGAGGCGCCGACCCTGATTCAAGGATTTCCGAGGAAGGGACAAAACCAATTCTACACGCTTACATGAACGGAGACACTGCTCTTGTCAAGCTCCTCCTTCTTAGGGATAAACCCGCTGATATCCGCGTTTCTACTGTTGATGGGCGAACGCCCCTTCATTTTGCTGCTGAGAGCGGCAACATTGAACTAGTGCAGATGCTTATCGAGCGGCTGGAGATTCGCGAGCCGGAAAACGCGCGTATGAGAATACCGGACTTGAATGCACTCGAGGGTAAAGAGATGACTCCTCTCATGATAGCAAGCAGGCATGGACACCTAAACATTGTGGAGCTTCTCCTCGCCAAAGGGGCTGCCGTCGACTTGACAGACAACGAAAACCACACGGCTCTTTACCACGCAACCTACAACCGCCACCAGTTGGTTGCGGAGGCGATCCTTGGGCATGCGTCCCCCGGTGCCACTTTTCAAGACATCCCGGCGGCCGTGTTTGCAGCGTCAAAGGGAGGCTTCACGGCGGTCGTTGAGAAATGTCTCGAGATCGGGCGAGAACTTCGAGAAGAGGTACCGGTCACGCATATTGATAGCATTCGCCGGACAGCTCTCCATTACGCGGCGGAGAACGGGAATGCTGACCTCGTGGCTCTACTCCTGTCCGCGGATTATCCAGTTAATGCACGAGACGAAAATGGCGATACCCCCCTGACGCTAGCCGCACTTGCTGCTAGGGAGGAGACAACGCTACTGTTACTCCAACATGGAGCTGACGCGGTCGGCGAAGACCCCGGAGATAGCATCTTATTCCAATTGTCTAGGAAGAAGGAGAAGGCGGGTTACGCTACCATCGTGAATATCCTGCTGAGACAGGAGCCGCGGTTGGATGTTGCTACTCGTGATGCACATGGATGGACGTGCCTGCATCTCGCTGCGCGGAATGGCAGCTCTACGGTTGTCAAGGCCCTTTTGGAAGCTGGGGCTGACCCAAACGACAAGGGGCGCTGGCTGTGGAACGCATTGCACAACGCTGCGGATTCTGGCAGCGTGGAGACTGTGTGCCTTGCGATTGCGGAAAGGGTTGATCCCCGGGAACCTGACGACGAGGGCTTTACCGCTATGCACATTGCGACATGGAACAATTATGTTGACGTGATGGAGAAGTTGGCCGAGGCGGCTCCCGAGATCGTGGAAGCTGCGGCAGACGACGGGAGAAGGCCGTTACATTATGCACATAACCAAACCCACGCTGCCAAGTGGCTCCTTCAACATGGAGTCCTGGTCGATGCCCAGGATCAATCAATGCGTACGGCGCTGATGATGCTGGCGAGAAGCTACGGGCCGAAACGCGAGGATGCCGTCCTATTTCTCGCTCACGGAGCGGATCCCGGGATCCGTGATTCCGAGGGCAAGACGGCGTTACACTATGCTGCTCAAGAGGGAAATGAAGAAGTGCTGAGGGCCATCCTCGAGAAAGACCCAACTGTGGCCTCCCTTCGGGATGATGCTCTGAAATCTTCTGCTTTGGATCTTGCGATTCGCGCCGGTCAGTCTGCGTGCGTCACAGCTCTAATTTCATACGTCGGCAAGGCGGACTTGGATTCCGGCGACAAGAACGGAGATACGGCGCTCATCTTGGCAGTCGAGAAACAAGAGAAGAACATTGTCGAAAAGCTGCTGAAACTTGGCGCCGACGTAGAGCACCGTAACAACGACAGACAAACCGCCTTGATTGTCTCCGTCAAGGAAAAGGATTCGGATCCGGACTTGAGAGGGTTGTTGCTGCACTATGCCGATATCAACAATGGCGCGGCACCCGGAAGAGAAACATACCCCACCGCCCTCTACGTAGCCGTCAAGGAGGGCAAGGAGAGCGTGGTGGAGGAGCTCATTGATAAAGGCAAAGCTGACATCAATGCGGAAGGCGGTCTGTACAACACACCGCTCGGGGCGGCAATTAACGCGGGCGATGACGAGCTCGCAGTGGTGCTGCTTGCGAGGGGTGCTGACCCAAGCAAGAGCGCCGGTCTTTTCTCCAACGCGCTGAGCGCATCCGTGCATGCAAGGTTGTCGAATCTGGTCTACCGGCTGACTACGCCCACGGAGACCGAGGACGGGGATGTCGTGGCTCGGTCGAAGACGCAAATCATGGCAGACATTAACATTGCTGATGCACAGGGTAGAACGGCTATGCATATCGCGGCGTGGGCGGGGTCCATGGACACCTTTCAGCGCTTAAGGGACCTCGACGGGGACCTAGGCGTCGAGGACAAGCAGGGGCGGACCGTATTCCACTATGCAGCGACGGCCCGGGACCCAGAGGTGTTCGATTGGCTGGTGGACCACGAGGACGAGTCGGTAAAGCTTCTCAACAGAGCGGATGACCATGGCTGGATGCCGCTGCATTGGGCGTGTCGACATGACCAGAGCAAATATCAAGTCGAGAGACTTCTGGAAACTTCAGATGTGAGCGTTACCACCACGGATGGGTGGACTCCGGAGAATATTGCCACTTTTCATGATGCCGAGGAGATTCTTGACTTGATAAACGATACTGCTGCCAACTCAGGCTTTGATGGACAAGACAAAACGGTCGGGAACGGCGAGGATGAGGAAAAGCCTAGCGTGGGGAATTGGAGTGTTGGGTCGACGCACCCGGATCGTTTTTGCGATGGTTGTTTTCTTTCAGTAAGTCGGGCGTATACCCGGGCTCCCTTGAGGTTGAGATGCTGACTGTTGGTTTAAGCCCATACATGGGATCCGTTGGATTTGTCTGGATTGCGTCGATGTTGATTTCTGCTTCAAGTGCTTTTGGAGCAAGGAAAAGATCCATCCCAATCATCGGTTCCAAAGGAAGGGGTATGGAACGGAGAAGGAACCGGAGAAGGAGGACGGTTCTGATGCAGGTTGATAAATTTGTGTGGTTGGGTCATGTTTGGCGTTGGATGTTGGGCGATGTTGTTTACGACCCCTAAAGGGGTCCTTGAAAATGTTTCCTTTCAGTGTTTCGATCCACTCTTTTGATCTTCCATCAAATTTTAGGGCACAGACCGTTCATCTTGCGCCCAAACGTTGGCAGTCTGCTCAGAAGGCTCCAGAACTGGTAGCAATGAAGACAAGAAACCGCCCCATCTGAACAGCAACGAAGGCCGGAAGCTGTCGTCGTTGTAGGGAAGGCGAAACACGAATCCGTTGGCGGACACAGCAGCGGCACAGAACTGACTTAGAAACCGCCACCGGTGACGGCGCCACGTCGCCATCTGCGGCTCGACAATTGGGCTAACATGTGGGTCCAGACATCATGCTCGGGGGAGAACGAGCTGGATTTGCAGTGGGCTGGGCGCGTCCAACTTGAACCTTAAAGCTTAAACACTTCAGCCCACCAAGTGCGACCACATCTTCCCGTTGCTTTCAATCCGAAACGTGGTTGTTGGTGGTTGTTGGTGGTTGTTGGTGGTTGTTGGTGGTTGTTGGTGGTTGTTGGTGCTAATAGCCTCAATAGGTAGGCATGTACAGTCCCGGTTGCCACGCGTGAGGACTGGCTCGTTTGTCTTGCTTGTGGCCGCATATGCTAGGTATAACCACCTCCGCTTCAGGGGAATCCTATCTCTCGCGGGGTTTCAGCGAAGGAGCGACTACTTAGCGCACGCGGCCTCAAAGTTCCTTGCAACATGGGCTCGGCTTATGTTCCGCGGAGGAAAACTACGGGGCTGACGCCCGCCGACGAGGCTGCCTCGTCCAAGGCTGCTCTCGACAACCTGGAGCGACAAGGCTTCCATGAGTGGCCAAACGAGGCCGGCGTAAGCACTTCTCTCCGCTTTCAAGTTCCCCGCCCCGACCGCGTGGCTGAACCGTCGTCCAGTTTTGACGGCCTGACCGAGCAGCGCGGCCCCATCGAGCTCAAGGCCGAGGGCAACATCCTAGCATGGGTAGCCGGCTCCCTCTACCGGACCGGCCCCGATTAGTGCAAGGTTGAAGACACCAAGTCCGGCACCTTCCACATCTCGCATTAGTTCGACAAGCTCGCCCACACCCATAAGTTTGACATCGTCGTCGAGGGGCCGATAGTGCATGTCTATTACTCGTCTCGCCGCCAGTCCGACGAAGTTGCCGCTGACATCAAGGCCGCGGGCACCTTGCGGTCCATATCGTTTGCCCAGAGGCTAGATCCTTGCGTCGGTCTTTTTGGCAAGTTTATGAGCGTCTTCGAGAAGCGTTCGGATATCCATAACGTCGGCGTCACGATCGGCGTCAACCTGCCTTCGTTCAAATCTCCGCCAACCAAGCCAGACGTTGGCGTTGACGGCCACCGTGCCGCCAATCTCGTCATTGCAACAGACGCCGCCGTCCTGTGCGAGATGGACCCTAGCACCATGGAGCCCATCAGCTTCCCAAACCACTCCAGGTTTCACCCGGACCTCAAAGGGTCCCTTGGGAGTGCCCACGCGATGGCCGACCCGGACACGGGCGATTATATCAATTACAACCTCGACTTCGGCAAGCAGCCTGTGTACCGCGTCCTCAGCGTTAGTGCCTCTACCGGTAGGACCGATATCCTTGCGACCATACCGTACAAGGCCATATACGTCCACAGCTTCTTTATGGCGTAGAATTACATCGTCCTCTGCTTGCCCGTAGCCGATTACAAGTGGAATGGCCTGAAGATGCTATAGGAGGGCAACCTGAGGGACTCGTTCAAGCCCTTCGACGTGTCTAACAAGTGCTAGTGGTTCGTGATCGACCGGCACCATGGCAAGGGCGTCGTGACCGAGCTCGCCTCGCCGGCCTGCTTCTTCTTCCACACTGTCAACGCCTTCGAGGATGACGACAGTGATGTCTTTTGCGAGCTTGTCCAGTTCCCGAACCGATACATCCTCGATGGGTTATACTACGACGTCATCCTCGACCGCAACGGCAAGGCCAGCGAGTTCTGGACCGACAGCCAGCTAGTCCAGAAATGTTTTCCGCGGCTCGTGAGGTGCCGCCTGCGTAAGAGGGACTTTGCCACCAGCGCCGCCTCCGCCGCGGGGCCTCCCGCCCCCGAGCTAGTCATAAGGATCTCATCGCCGCATGCAGGCGACCTGCCCGTCATCAATCCCAAGTACCGGTGCAAAAAGCACCGCTACACGTACATGGTCGTCTCGCGCATCTTGAGCACCATGCTCGATGCCATCGTCAAGATCGACATCGGAACGCGCGAGCTGCTGCAGTGGGAGGGCCCCAAAGGCCACACCCCCGGGGAAGCCATCTTCGTCCCCCGCCCTGCTGCTAACGGGGAGGCGTTGGAGGAGGACGACGGTGTGCTGCTAAGCGTCGTCCTCGATGGCGCCAACAGGACCAGCTACCTACTATGCTTGGATGCCAAGACCATGACGGACCTGGGACGCGCCGAGTGCGAGTTTGGCGTCGCGATTGGACTGCATGGCTGCCATGTACCGGCTGCTGGCATGAGCTGACAAGGAGGGAGACGAAACGGTGTTCCTTGCTGTTTTAGGGAGCTGGTTACGGATTCCGAATGTCATAGTGAAGAAATGAACTCAGGCGCCTGCACACCGGGTACATGTAAGTGCTAAAACCATGGCTCAGAGGCAAAATCTGGGTATTTTTATGTCAAGAGTTGGCCTTATATGCTCCTTTCTCAAGCCTCTTACAGCTCCTCCGTAACTGTAGCCGCTTGGTATCTTTCATTACCGCTCTATTATTCTACCCTAGGGGGTGGTAGAAGTGTGAATGATGATGTTGAATTTACTTATCAGCCCGTTAGCCTTCCATCTCTGGAAGGAACTAATAACGTGAACTCACTACAGCGGAGGGCATGTGTTCATGTAGGTGTTAGGTGTATGCGTCGGTCTTAACATCCACGGTAGCAGTTCACGAACTAAACTGTCCAAAGTCAAACGGAACTAGGCTGCGTACCGTAGGTAAGGGTGTGCCAAGCTACGTGGCCCGAAGGTCTTGAATCCAATTTTGTCTTGTACTGCCCATAGAGCAAAAGTCCGGTCCACCCCATAGTCTGTTCGATGGCGTCTCACAACTCGTTTTACGGCGCCTACTCAGGAGGAGTCCATCGCGCCCACCTCCTATAGCTACTAGTAGGTTAGTAGCCAAGTACACGCAGATGTCTACCCCATGGGGCTAGTCGTGGAAGCGCATAGCTTTTCTGGCACCCCAAGGCCCAAATAAGCTCCAATCGAGCAGCCCCTAGGGCCACACGACGCCATAGGTAGCGCAGGTATTAGTCTTCCACGAGATCATAGCAACCCTAGAGGAGATAGGGTGATCAGTCATATATTCGTGAGACTTCAAAACACGCCAGAACATTGGCTTGGGAACATGGGCTCAACTGCCAGGGAAAGCGGGGACATAAGGAGAGAAGAAAGACACGTTGCACATGCACGTCTGGGAACCTGCAAGCTCCAACAATGCAATTGGCAATGGCCGTGTTGTACTCATCACCGGTATGG
>NW_027041879.1:0-3620 GCF_033297395.1 Canariomyces notabilis
CTGGAGGAGGTGCGAGGAATGCGGAGGCATACAGAGCGTAATAATGTTGTTCTGCTGGCAATGGAGCTCGAATTCGGTCGAGTGGTGGCTCTCGTGGCCGTCGAGGATCAATAACCTATATTTGCCCTTTGTCCGAGGCGCTGTATGGTAGGTAGTCGAAGTGCTTGATCCAATCCAGGCCTACCGCGTTGGTAGTCCAGCCATTGTCGGTAGTTGCGATGCGCCAGTCGGCTGGGAGGTCGCACTCGGTGTACCAGTTGGCGAGGTGGTATTGTGCGGCTAAGATGATGAAGGGGGGGATGGCCCAGCCATAGGCATTGACGCCCTGTATCACCGTTGCCCACTCGCGGTTGCCAGGCTGAGCCAGCTTTGCCTTGCTACGGCCATCCGAGGTCGTAACCACCATGCCCGCAGAGATAATGCCCATCATTAAACCCAGTCTCGTCGAAGTTGTAGATATCGTCATCCACGATACCATACTTGGCCTTGACGTTCCGCACGAGGGCAAACCATTCCCCAATGATCTTTGGATCTTCGCACTTGGCCCTCTGGTGGTCGTATTTACGCGTCCAACGCGTTTGGAGCTCTGGTTGGCGTTTGACGAATCGATGCGCCCAGAGTTGACCGACAGGAGGCGCCTCACGTACACGTAGCAGCTGGTTGGCCATATCTTCAACACCACACAATCTAGGTGGAAAAGCTCGCTTACATAGCTCAATGACATATCGAATAATAGCCTCTTCTTCTGAACGAGTGAGCTTCTTCGACTTAGGTGTGGTATCGCATCGTGCAGGCTTGCCGTCGCGTCGGCGCCCTAGAGTCTTGCGGGCGACCCCATAGATCTTAGCTGCGGCTCGCACGCTTAGATTCTTGTTTTTTTGAAGAGCCTGGAGGGCTATAATTATCTGGCCTTCTTTTGAAGTAGAGGGCATTTTGGATTGTGGAGGAAATTGTTGTTGAGTGCAAAGGTGTCGCGTCGCGTTGAAAGTGGGCCACTCACTGATATGGGCCACTCACTGATAAAGTACGTTATAGAGTTTAGAAATCTAATAATGTTGAATTCACGAGATACATTAGATAGTAATAGACCTTTTACCACCTTCCTAATTGCCTAGGACGGTACCAAGTCTTCCTAGGCCACCATCTAGCATACCGCCTACCTAACTAGCCATCCTAACGCAGAAGGGTGTTAGGGTCACCAAAGCGGCGGCAGACAATGTTGTAGGTGTTGGTAAAGAGGCGGATGGCCGGCGTGGGGATCTCGCTGGCCCTTGCAGGTGGGCCGGAGTCCGGAACGTTCTCCGGCTCAGCACGAACTGGCGAGTTCGGAGTTGGCGCCATAATAGGCTCAAAAAGAGTCATGATGCTCTCGCGAGTAGAGACAAACGGCATCTCGACGCAGAGGGATTTTGCGTAATAGTACAGCTGTTGCAGGGCGTTGGGGCGAGCAAGAAATTGCCAAGCGGTGATAAAGCCGCCCTGTTGTCGGGGTCTTATCGGAGGCTTTGGAATACCAACGGCGGCTGACAGTGGTCCAGACTTCTCTATCCCGGATGTCGTCGCCCTCCATCGCCATACGATAGCGGCTAAGGTCTCCTAGGCATTCTATCCAAGTGTCTTCAAATGCTGGCACAATTTCGTATAGCAATGCTATTATCGAATAGGCCAGGTAGATAAAGGTAAGCATATGGTCCAGACTTGCGGGTAGTCGATGTCTTAGGAGCTCAAGGAAGCTGTGAATGCCATGTCTCCACATGCGTGCGGGCATGGCGTAATTTACGGCAACTCTCCTTAATGCCGGGCTTGCAGAAGGATGCTGGGACGCGAGGAAGAAGTCGTGATGCTCGTGGAGCAAGGTGCGGTGTAGCGCAATCAGAGCCTGCCACTGTTCGTTGTTGATCTTGTGGGCGGGATTGTTCTGCGAACTCTGCGCGTTGTCCACCTCAATACATTTGGTCTCGACCATGACGAGACCGGCATAGATGCCCTTGACTTCAGCCACTAGCTGCTCCTGGGAGATTGGCCGAGTCTCGGGCTGCTTGATGAGCTCAGCCGAGTCATCGTCTGTGGGTGCTGGCGTGGAAGAGGCGGAAACCGGCGGCGGGTGAGATTGCCGATGGGACTTTGGAAGCGGGCCCGAAGAGCCGCGGTAACGGTGATGTTCGCTACGTTGGACTTGTCGATGGTCCGGGGTCGGGGTTCCGCACCGTCGTCGTCCGGGTTCCATAGGTGACCCTTCGGGAACGAGCGTCTCTCGAAGTCAGCCCGGGTGTCGTCTGGTAGTGGGGTATTTGAGAGCCGAGCCTTGGACCGTTTAGGCGGGGATACGCTCCGAGACGGCGAACCCAGCCTCAGGTCCATCTTCATAACACACTCTGGTCCTATGGTGGCAAGGACTCTCCAAGTGATGTCTTCAGCGGTTGTGGAATGCGGTTCACCAATGCCGAGAAATGTAAGAGTTATGGAAGTTGCAGAATCCGAATAATAATAAAATCCTAAGCTGGCCTAGGATTGCTCGCATGGTTCGCATATTTGCTCGCTGGCAGTTAGTTGCCTTGTGAAGTTGCTTTGTTACATCTTACTTGCAAGCTTCCCTTCCGACTCGCCGGGTTTGGAACTCAGCGAGCAAGTACCGGCCACTGCTTGGTAGGCCCACTGCATCAGAAGTACTGACCACGGTACACCCTATTAAAGGGACAAGCGCCGGGTGATTGTTGTTGCCAGATCGGGAGGTCAGTCACTGCTGACTCCTCGATTCGGTATAGCTTTTTAACAGGGGCGTGCGATTCTCTGCATCCTCATTTCTCACACTTGGCATCCAAAAGAAAAGGGCGTCCAAAGGTTGCTTTTCGGATGTGGCCGCCTAGCAAACCCGTTCTCACAACCCCGTTCTCACCGCTAAGACGCCCCGCTTACCACGACAACGCTCTAGCTCTTTTGGCAGGGTGACCAAACTGCGGAAGTTACGAATACTGTGATGATGACACGCTGTACAGGCCCCTCACGGTCCGGCTTAGCTGGGCGAAGAACATGACGAACATATGCACAAAGGAACAGCGCAAGAAGCCACAGGACCGCGTCCCGTGGCGCTCTGTGGGCGTATGGCACTTCTCCCGGCCTCACGGGAGTATCATTCCTCTTCCTGTTTTTAGGCTGCGAATGTAGTATCTTAAAGACCAGCTATCTTACAAATATCCACCGCAGTCTTTTCAAGAGGCTGTATTTCATTATCTACTATACAGAGCGAAACCCACTCAGAAGAACTGAATCGTGACTGTTAGCCCCCGCATTGACGGTATTCCGCCATGACCAGCCTGTGCCCTGATACGCAATCCTCGGCGGACTCGGCAGTCGAGCTCGTGACAGACCGCCTTGAGACCCCCTCGCTGGATGACCGGTCATACCGAGTGATCCGTCTCTCGAACCAGATCGAAGCCCTTCTGGTGCACGATCCGAAGACAGAAAAGGCCAGTGCTGCGATGGACATCAACGTCGGGAGCTTTAGCGATGAAGATGACATGGCCGGAATGGCTCACGCAGTCGAGCATGTAAGTATCCCGCAAGACATCAGATGATCCCACTCCGCGCAGGCCGCAGGACTGACCTTGACAACACAGCTC
>NW_027041879.1:5060-13137 GCF_033297395.1 Canariomyces notabilis
TGACGACCGATTCGCCATCATCAAGGAACGTGTCAGCAGGGGATACCGCAATTGGGAGCTGTCTGCGCCGTGAACCAGATTGGCGAATACCTGACCTGGCTGACGATCGACCACGGCTATGTGCTCGAGGAGCTCGAGGCCGAGTTACCTCACATCACAGCCGATATGGTGCGCGCTTTTCAAAAGGAGCTGCTGGCCCAGATGCACATGGAAATCCTGATCCATGGAAACCTCTACAAGGAGGACGCACTCAAGTTGACGGATATGATTGAATCCACACTGAAACCTCGGGTGCTCCCGCAGCAGCAGTGGAGGGTCCGTCGTGGGCTGCTTCTCCCCCCTGGGTCCAACTACGTCTGGAAGAAGACACTCAAAGATCCTGCCAATGTCAACCACTGCATTCAGTACTATTTGCACGCAGGAGACAGGGGAGATTACAATGTCAGGGCGAAGACGTTGCTCCTGGACCAGATTGTTGACGAGCCGTGCTTCAATCAGCTTCGTACCAAAGAACAACTTGGCTACATTGTCTATTCCGGGGCCTGGACCAGCATCACCCAATACGGTTTCTACTTTGTCATCCAGAGCGAGAAGAAGGCCCCCTATCTCGAGACCCGGATTGAGGAGTTCCTCAAGACCGTAGCCACGACGCTCGAGGAGATGAGCGAGGCTGAGTTTGAAAGCAATAAACGCAGCGTCATTGACAAACGTCTGGAGCGGCTGAAGTATATGGAGCAGGAGTCTAACAGACACTGGAGTCATATCCATACCGAGCACTATACCTTTGACAATGGTAAGTAGACGCTGTACTGCGTACTGGTGAGAGTTTCAAGACGCTAATCAACTTCCCCTTTGTACAGCCCAGCGAGATGCAGCGGCAATCAAGCCGCTCACCAAGGCGGACATGATCGAATATTTCAACCATTACATCCACCCGTGCCCGCCCTCTCGAGCAAAGATAGCCGTTTACCTGGAGGCCCAGGCCAAAAGGCGACATATCGACAGAGCAGATATCGGAACTGGTCAAGACGCTGGAGCTGGGCTCGGCTGCGTCTGCCCAAGCGGCGACCGACCTGCAGGCCCGGCTTAGCGCGGCGGGCCACGATGTCGAGGAAGAGGTGGCGGACCTTAGGGATTACCTGCTACACAAGCTGAATGTAGCAGAGGGTAAGATCGATGCGGCAGCCGAGGCGTGGAGAAAGCTGCATCCAGAGCATGGCCCTGGGAGTGAAGTGGTCAAGGACGCGGAACCGCCCTCGTCAAACGGAACGACGCCCGTCCGCATCGAGGATGTCCGGTCCTACAAGGCTGCTCTCTTGGCGAGCAAGGCTGTCAGCCCTCTGGTATACCTTAGCGAGTTCGAGGACTTGGAACCAAAGCTCTGAACGCCGTTTTCTGAGGGGCTCTCCCTGTTGGTGTGGCATGATGTGGGTATCATGGGAATGCAATGGTGGAAGCAGGTGTGACATCAGGTCACCAAGATAGTACATTATTGGGGTAGCATGCTATAAATCGTCATCTGCACCTGCACAATGTCCCTCCTGTGTGTACGACATGTCTAATCAGCTAATCTACAGCGGGGCACGCCCAGCTCTCTAGTCATCAGAGTTCCACGGTTCTCCAGCCCATCCTCGGCGAACATATCCAGCCCACCCGCGGCGCCGCTGCTGCTCAAGTATTGGTGGTAGTGGTAGCTGAATGCGATATATTTGGCGTAGAGCGCTGAGTAGGCTTGGCTGAGGATGTCGTTGCACTTTTTGGTATCGTTAAGCATTCTTTATCGCCCTTTCTGCATCTGCAACATCCACTTGCTCACCCAGAACAGCACCAGCACAGTTCCTCCAGGCTTCCTTTTGGCGGGCCGCTCGTCGGCACGGCCCCTCCTTGTCTTCAGCTTCGTCCTTTCGTTTAGCTTCGTTCCTCAAGGCTCTTTAGGCGACCGCTTGCGGTTTGCGTCTCCTGTGGCGGTTAGTGCTGAGCCCCATATCGACCGGTCATTTTTGAACCTGTGCATGTGGATCGTAGATGGGCGACACCATTGGCCTTTCCCTGCGGCGCAGTTGGATGCGGGGTTGAAGCCTCCGTCGCACAATTTTACCTCAGGCAGTTCTAGCCTCGCTGAGCGATCTTGGCCTTTATCACGACTCATTCATCGCGCATGAATTGCGACTAGGTCGGGAATCGCTTTATTATGGCTGATGCTGAACCCACGGCGGTAATTGGCCATCAATTACCGAACCCCCTCCAAGTCGCGGCGCACGCTCCAAGCCAGACCATGCCATACCTTCCGGCATCGTATCGCATCAATGGCAAACATGGGCCTGTTCTTGTCGCAGCCAGCACGGCCCACATCAAGGGCGACCTAAGCGTCGAGAAGCTCAACAAAATCCATGGTTGGCTTCAGCTCGCTGGGTTGCCAATACCCCCTCGACCACTCAACTACCAGCGAGCCAGGTCCCGCGAGATTACCGCTTGCGAGGATACCAACCTTCACCTTGTTTGGGCGCCAGGACGCATGTTTTTGAAGCCACTGCCGCAGTATCTTCTTGTTGAACAATTTTGGCAAGATCATCTCGTTGAGGATCGGCAACTCTATGAGCTTGCTTTTGGCTTGCTTCTGTCCTATGTCGCTCTAATTCAATATCCAAGCGATTTCGCCATCGCCCAGGATACGGGCCTGATAGATGACGACCTGGAGTGGGACGAATGGGTGGATATCGCGGCAAAGGTTCTAGCCCAAACGAATCCGGGGATTAATAAGCGTTACACATATGGCGAGCTCAGGCTGTCTCGGCTGAACAAGATATTCTGGGCGCACGGTCACTTGAAAGGCTATCATTTTCCTTACCAAACCTACGGGGAGATGTTCAAGGCAAACATAGCACCTGTTGCGGGAGCTACTGTTTACGTTGCACTGGTCTTGACCGCCATGCAAGTCGGGCTGGCCACACACGCACTTGCCGACAGTGATGTATTCCACAACGCCTCTTACGGATTTGCCGTGTTTTCGATTCTCGCGCCTATTGGCGTGGCGATGCTTGTCCTACTCCTCATATTGGTATATTTCTTCTTCAACTTGATTTACACTGTGCTCTTTCGGCGACGGCAAGACAGGTCTAGGCTTCTGTAGACTAATAGGACAGAATTGGGGGAATGTCTGGGTCGGAGAAACGCGTTTTTTATGCTATCTTGTTTACAGCTTTAGCGCCAAGTTTTTCCTCGCAGGCATAACACAAGCGGTCCCCAAGCTCAAGACCTTCGCGTAGTCAGGCATCGTGCTGTACGCTATCCTCCGAGGAGTAATGGTGGATCCTTAACGAGATTGAACAGCGCACCTACGACTACCGGATTGAATGCACACATAAGTCCTAGGATGGTAAAGATGTTGAAGCCGTATGCGCCTGCTGGATGGTGGTGTTTCCCTGGAGCCGCTGTTGTGACGCTGACCTACATCGCGGTCAGCACCACAGCGAAGTAGTCGCAGCAGCCATCGAGGTGAGGTTGTCGCGGAAGAGGCTGCCGTAGCTGTGCCGACCACAGAGGTAGGGCTCAAAGGGCGGGAGACGGGTGAAGTAGTGGATGATGTTAATGCGGAAGGATGGAGCTCGGTGCGCAGAAAGTGCGGATGGACCGCATCCGGGCCGCGCCCGTGCATTCACAGGAGTTTCTCGGCTAAGGTCTTCCAGTCTGACCACTTCATTAGCGTATCGTCTTCCTTGCGAGCCAAAAGGTGCTTTTCGTTAGTGACGTGGAAGTCGCTCTCTGATAATATGAGATAGGCGTACGTACAGAGGAAGCTAGGGCGACTTTCGGGGATCAGCCGGCACCTATCTGCTAAAAGTCTCCGGCACGTACAGTCGTCGGGACACCGGAGGTTTCTCTGGAAACGGCCGGATCAAGGAAACGAGGGATGGGCTTCACGAGGAGCTTCCCCTCCCTTGTCCAGAGGTGCAGGTCCATCCGGTCGACAACAGTGATCTCCCGGCCTATGGCGGCATGAATGTGCAGCGGCATGGCGGGACGCCTTGCGCCGGCAAACCATAGATGCCTTAGCATATCGCCCAGGCACCTGAGGGAAAGTTCAGCTGGGTTACCGACAACCCGCTTTTCAGCGGCCTCGTAGTAGTGATAGGTAGCTGGTAGGGCATCTGTGGCGCCGTCTTTCTCTACGTCTATAAACACCGTTGTTTCGAGTAGACGGCATGGACGCTTGAACGCTGGTAGGACTGCTCACATACCGGTCAGAGTTGGACATTCAACGGAGCCAGGGGGAAGTGGGCGGGAACGGCAGGAGCTGGTGGCTGGGCCGGAATGGGTCGGCACGTCTGCCTGCGTTTGGGAGCCGGAGGAAAGACAAAGGCCGCTCTGCGCACGCCGTTAGTGAAACCCGCCAGCCAAACTTGGGAGATGGAGTAATCCTAATTGTACCGTCCTCCGTTTCAACTTCTCTGCCGTTTGTCTGTACACAATTGTGAGCGTCTAGGGACACGAATCCCACAGCCCGTTGGCCGTCTGCAGTTTGGTTGGACGTCATGACCGCTTGCTCGGGACGCGCCGCGTCTCTTTGCGAGAGGCATCATTGGTCACGACTGGCGTTTGCTGCTTGGCGCCGCGGATGGAAATGATTGGATGTGGACGCTTTGTGGCGTTTTGGGCGGGGTAGCTGAGCCTGATCATCCATTTCACCGCGCACCGCGGTTTGCCATCGTCCACGAGAAGCATCAATACTCACTCTCCACCTGCCACCATCAGACACCAAGGGCACGACGTGGCCGCTACTGGGAGGGCCCTCGCACTGTTCGCCGAAGCGCAGCATGCGCGACCTGACAACTTGTATGAATCTCGGTCTCGCCC
Source organism: Canariomyces notabilis (assembly GCF_033297395.1). Classification (NCBI taxonomy): domain Eukaryota; kingdom Fungi; phylum Ascomycota; class Sordariomycetes; order Sordariales; family Chaetomiaceae; genus Canariomyces; species Canariomyces notabilis. The sequence goes on from NW_027041879.1 coordinate 9,915, forward strand.
ATGCAAGCTCTTATGCCGGTAGCCATGATTTCCGGCAACCTCAGCCAGCGCATCTCTTTAGCCGGATGGACAGCCGCCCTTTGTCTCCCCATCGGTGCGGTTGCGGTTTGGCTCTGGGTCTATCCCGCGTTCACTCGTCCAAACCCCGCACCGTTGTCTCCGGCGGCGCCAACTTCGGATCCAAAACGACCCACGCAAAAAGGCGTCAGCCTCCATCAAGCCAACCCCGACAAGAATAAGACAGATACCCTCGAAGACGCCCTAGAGCCCGAAGAAAGTCCTACTCGAGAAAGAGGTGTTCCTCTTCGTGAAGCCAGTTCTCACCCTGAGCACGACCAACGCCGAAAAGATCAGACAGAACCCGACAATCCGACACAAATCCACCCAAAAAGCAAGGGTGTCAATCTCCGCCAAGTCTACCCTTCTCCCGAGAACAAGATCGCAACTGACGTCGACATTATCGCCATCCATGGCCTCGACACGCAGTCGCCTGACACTTGGATATGGGATCCGAAAGGGATCTCCGTCAACTGGCTGGAAGACCCGCGCATGCTGCCCAAGCGGTTTCCGACCGCCCGCATTTTCACCTGCGACTGGCCTGCTGACCTCTTCGAGCAGCCAGGTTTCGTCCAAAAGATGATCGACGAGTTTGCTCGGCTGCTGCTCGCTGGAATTAAAAGCCGGCCTCCAGCGACGAACGACCAACCCAGACGCGACCGGCCAATTGTCTTCGTCGCGTCATGCCTCGGTGGCATCATCCTGGCAAAGGCGCTTGTGATGGCTAGCCGCGAGTATGAATCCGTGAAGCAAGCGACACGCGGCATCGTCTTCCTTGCCACGCCCTTCCGGGGTACATCGTTCCAACACGTTGCTACGTGGGCTGAGCCCGGTCTGAGGCTCTGGGCTTCGATCCGGGACAAGAACGTCTCTAACCTGCTTGAGCTCGTGAAATCTACTTTCGACCTTGGAGAGCTTGTCCGCAGCTTCACTGCTCTCTGCCAAAAAAGCGAACTTACAGAACATGTATTTATCTTTTACGAGACCGGCAAGTCAAGTCTCCCACGCAAAGTAGCTCCCTGGCTCCCCGCCTCTTTGTCTCAAGAGCAACCGGTACGAATTGCCTTCCATGTGCTTTAACATTGTTATTAGTGGAAGCTAACACTCCCCAGCTGGTTGATAGTGCTTCTGCGACCCTGGACATGGTCTCACATCCATTACCCCTTAATCGGCCCCACGTAACCATGAACAAGTTTTATGGTCCTAACGATCCGGAATACGTTTCTGTTACTAGGGTGATTGACATTCTTCTTTGCGACATTCGTAACGGCCAGCCTATTGAGAAAGCAGACCTCTGGATCCGGAATAACTGCTATTCCCTGGCAGAGCTCAAGATCGAACGACTCTCGGGCGACCTGCTTCCGATGGATCGGTGCTACATTAACCTTGCTATTGTGGAGCAACCCGGCGACAAGACTAGCCGCTCAGACGAAGGTACAGCGCAAAAGGGTTCTCCATTTTCACTCCTCGCTAGACTGAAGGTTGAGACACCGGACAAGACTATCGAGGTCACACTGCCGACTCTATTTAATCCCCGCAAGGCGCGCGACGGCGAGGAGCGACTACCGCGTCGGATCCTGATTCGTGGACGAGCAGGAGTAGGCAAGACCACTCTATGCAAGAAGATTGTCTATGAATTCACGCATGGCGAACAGTGGCAGGAGTGGCGGGACTTATTTGATCGTGTCCTTTGGGTGCCCCTGCGGAATCTGAAGCGGGACGAGCGACGCCGCATCGCTGGATATGACATGCCAGATCTGTTCCGACATGAGTACTTCTCCCACACTCAAGGCGAAGTCCTTGCCGATGCATTATGCCAAACGTTAGAAGACACCAAAAGTGCCAGAACTTTGTTTCTGCTCGACGGCCTCGACGAAGTGTCTCAAAATTTGGGTGACAGCGATATGCTCCGCTTTCTTAAGAAACTCTTGAATCAGCCTAATGTCATCATCACGTCTCGGCCAAACGCAATGCTTCCTTTTGGTCTGGATCCTATCCAACTGGAGTTAGAGACTATCGGATTCTATCCCGACCAAGTGAGGGCCTATGTGGAAAAGGCCTTTACCGATCCAGAAACGGGCGAAACGGATCCAGAAAAGCCAGGCAAGATTCAGTCGTACCTCCAAGAGCACCAGCTAGTCCAAGGACTTGTGCGGATCCCTGTTCAGCTGGATGCGCTCTGTTACACCTGGGGCAGCTTCGGCGATAAGCCTATCCCGCAGACCATGACAGCCATCTACAGAGCCATCGAGGAAAGTCTGTGGAAGAAGGATATCGTGAGGCTGGAGAAGCGGACTGCAGGTCAAATACGCGTTGCTCGCCGGCCCGAGATCAAAAGTTTTGTCAAGGATGAGGTCCATATCCTTGAGCTTCTCGCCTTCACCGGCATGTATAACGATCTCATAGACTTTGAGCCAAGGCATCGCGACGCTATATCCGAACAGCTCAACGCCACTGGGACGAACCTGTGTTTTGACGAGATTCTCGGACACCTTTCTTTTCTACGATCGTCGGATCCCTCCTCAAATGACGTCGATCGAAATTACCACTTCCTACACCTCACCTTTCAAGAGTATTTTGCAGCGCGGTATTTTATACGACACTGGGAAGCTGAACAACAGCTCAACTGTCTGCAACTCAGCGATGGAGATTGTAACAGTATTAAACCGGTTAAACCTGCGACTTTCCTTCAGAAGCACAAGTATGATCCTCGTTACGATATCTTCTGGCGCTTTGTCGCCGGCTTACTTGACGCTGATGGGAAGGCACTCGGCATCTTCCAGACGATTGAGGAGGAGCCACGCGACCTCCTGGGCCCTACACATCAGCGACTGGTCATGCATTGCCTAAGCGAAGTCGAGCAGAAGAAGAAGTCGACTTTCACGGAACTTCGGGCGAAGCTAGAACAACAACTGGAAGAGTGGCTGCTGTTCGAATGCGATTTCACGAAAAGTTCCGGCTTAGCCCAAGAAATGGAGTGTCCAGAGCAGGTTCTGGTCAATGCATTGAAGCAAGCATCTGAAGACGTAAGACTGATTCTTCTGGAATCGCTATCCAGACGAGCAGCAGTGCCATACAGTGTCATAAACGTCGCATCTTCCTGGCTAAGTGACTGTGTCTCTAAACGCTTATGTATTACCATCTTGGGTATCCTAGGACATCAGCA
>NW_027041879.1:13682-27921 GCF_033297395.1 Canariomyces notabilis
ACGGGCAGCGATCGAGGCGCTTCTAAATCCGGTAGTGCTATCGTTAGACGTTCTCAGCCCATATGTTAAACCCTTATACAAGGCTTTACTTCGGAGAAGCTTTAACGAACATTTATACTGGTACCCTCTGGATGGTGGTTTTATCGCGGTTGGTCTTAGACATATTTCTTTAAGTGGCAGGCAACATAGCGAGAAGGAAGCGGTGAAGCTGCTGTTAGAAAAGGGCGTCGTTACTGAAGTGATGGATTGCGGCCGACGGCCACCGCTAAACTTGGCTGCTGGGAACTAGGAGGCGGCAGCGAAGCTATGTCATGTCCAAACCCCCTCTTTTCTTCCCTCTATATTTTCTAATCATAGCGTGCCACAGGAGGGGTCTGGGGGGAGCCTTCAATTTATAGTCGCCCTAGTATTCTAGAATCTCCCAGCCTTTCAGATTTCTAATCATTTCGAGCGCTCCATTTCGTCCTGCATACATGTACATGCAAGCGGCTCCTGAGCAAGATGTGGCGATGTCATCAGACTGTGGCCTACTCACGTCGGGCTTGGCGGAATGGCAGATCGGTGCCTAGCGCTCAGCCGCCTTGGGACTCGTCTTGTTTCCAATTGGCTGTTCCGCTGGCGCGTCCGATACGCTGTTTATCACGCTTTCCGCAACTGCAACATCCACTTCGCTTGCTCACGTGGAACAGCACTAGAACAGTTCCTCCAGGCTTCCTTTGGCGGGCCGCTTGGCGGCACGGTCCCTCCTGTGATCCAACACATGATCTCGTGATAGTCTTAGGACAGGACCGACCATGTCCTGGAGCTGCCCGTCTTTTCGTTTCAGAGACCAAGAGTAATGCAGCTGCTGCTGGAGCGGCTGTTTTGCGGCACATAAGCAATCATTTGTCCTAGAATCAGGACTACAGTGATGTACCAGGTCGTAGAAACGCCATGTATTTGCCAACACAGAGAAGTGCAGCTCATAGAGTCGTCGACGATTTTCTAGAGGTCTCCCAACAGAAGGTGTATACAGTGTGCTGCTGGCACGGCATACCCACGACCGCAGCTGTAATGCTCAAGGGTTCCATTGTGACGATTGTGGTAATTGGAGAGGGTGAGAAGCGCATCCCCAGACTGGCGATTGCTGCCAAACGGGTTTCTGAGGCTCCATCACCTTCACATCTAGCTTCTCGGCCCCCTCTCACCGTCCTTCGTCGTAGTACACATGACTAAGCGTAGATCGTACAAGATCCTCATGTCTTTTCCGGCCCATATCTTCGGCAATGTTCTCGCTCATATACGGAAGATGCTCTTCATCTAATACAGGTGGAGAACCTTGTAGAGCTCGACGACCCTGTTTTCCAACACTCCGCGCCCTTGGTGTCTGATGGTGGCAGGTGGAGAGTGAGTACCGACTGCTTCTCGCAGATAATGGCAAGAATCCGGCGCAAGGTTAAGACGGTAAATCAGAAATTAGTCAGTATGTTTGAAGGCACTTGAACTTCGAAGCGATGGAATAATGATGATCCTGGGATTATTGTGCCGCTGATCCACCCTACTACCTCGCATGAACAGAATCAGACAGATCTTGCTCACTACCTTTGTACAACCTTCCTCGTTAGCTTATAACTGTAACCTATCTACCGCCTACTACCTTTTCTACCGCCTACTTAACTTAGCTATTCTCTTTATCTTTTTGTATACCGCCTAAATACCACCTACCAAGTCAATCCACTACACTTCCCAATCGGTTAGGCAGCCCTCGTTGGCATGGAGATCGGCATAGAGACTCCAATGTTCGCTTCCGTCATTGCAAACCGGTGGCCTGTCTAACCAGAGGCGCCAGCCTCTCTCCTACGCCATCTCTACTGCAAAAAGGTCTACCTACACTACTTTCCCTTGCGGAGGTCTGCAACAAATCAGTTAAGATGGTTTGAAATCCCGACTGCCAGGCCTCATCATCAACAAGTGTCGACTGGAAGTCGAAGCTTGTCGGAGTACTCCCTAAGAGCGATGATGGCTGCATTATGCTTATAAGGATCCTTATGTTGGCTTGGATAGCCTCTTATAAACTCCCTGAGGCACTGCCTAAAACCGTCCTAGGCAGCGGTGGCCGCTCGGTTTCCCGACTCTGTGAGGGTCCTGTGGATATCAATCTCGTCGAATGTGGCTCCATTGGGCAACGTCGGTTTCGGGTCCTTGAACTTGAGCTGGAAGTCACGGTAACCGGCGCTCTCCATCTGTCGGCAGAGTCAAAGTCAGCCCAGAATACTTATGGCTAGTCGCGGCACAAGCACAAGGTAACTGACCCACTCATTGATTCCCGGACGCCAAGGTCAACGGCATTGTTCAGCGTACCAGCGAATCCTATTCAGAGGGTTTAATGCCAAGCTAAACATCAGTATGACAGCCTGAGAACATGGATGTTACCTTAGAAACCCCTCCTCTACCTGCTTGGCGCAGTACCTCACCTTATGCAAGGAACAGGTGCTACACTCTTGGGTCCGTGGAGTCTGTGTTCATGGTCACACCAGGAAAGGCAATATCATGTTTGTGCCTCAAACGGCACAAGGTTCGATCTAGTCGGAACGGTAAGCCGAGAACCTTACCATGGCAATGGCTTGAAATCAAGCGTGTATGTGAGTTGGGGGCTACCCCGCAAAGTCCAAAAATCCTCAGGGGCAGGGACCTTCTCATTCAGGAGTTGCTCCATGCCATGATGGCGTACAGGCAAAAAGCAAAGACCCAATGTGCTTATGATATGTATTTGCGGTTTCGAGGGAGTGCCTCTCGCCCAGTCTTGGATCGTCAGACCTTCTTCTCTCGTTCCTCTCCAGTCCCTACTCCTGAGGTCTACCGTCTTGCCCTCCCCCCACGGTCCCGAATCTTGCTTTGTAGATTGCGCGACATGGAAGATCTTTGGAGGGCGGTCGTTGTGTCGTTGGCGTCTACGCCAACGTCACTGGCCGACTTGTTCTGGTCCAACTACGAAAATTGCCCGCTGCCATGTCACGTCGTTGGCCAGAAACCTAGGAATTAGACACGATATCATAAAGTCAGCGATCTTGACTGGTGCCAGCAACCGCTGCTGTTTGACATGGGACTGCACAACCCCCTCGATGAGCCCGGGAGCAGGCATATCACCATCCGAACCTGCGCCGTGACTGACGCTGGTCACACAAGACTCGCAGTCTGGTCTCCCTACTGGAGAGACAACACGCGGCCATTAATAACACGGAGCCAGCGACTTACCGCAACTTTTCACAGACCGCCACATGTGGAAGCTCGCTATCTTTACTAGAGCGTAACTCGGTCAATGTCCGCATCGCTTCGGAGGGTCTCGCCGACACAGACGCGCGGGACACGGCGGCAGTCACCGAGGATTTGATCCTCTACCTCGAGGCGGAGCTAGACTGCGAATCTACCATTGTTTTTGCCAAGTTGGGTCAGGCCGTGGTCGGCCTGTACGTGGTTCCCAGATTGAAAAGGCAAAGCATCGTGCAGGATGCCTTCACTGCCACAACCGGCGCCGGCAAGGTGCCCATCCGCATGGGTGCTCAGATCTGCGAGCCGGATCCTTTCAGGGCCCAGACATTTGGCATCTACGCAAACAACAAAGGTAACATCTCGGCGGTCCAGGCCCTGGTCCGGGACTGGAGCACTGGCATCTGCCTCTCAGATTACGACCAAGAGGAGGTTCTGGAGGGCAAGACCGTCGGCATCTTATCTGCCATCAATAACAGCAATGGCGAGCGCAAGAGGGAGGAGCTCCATGCCCGAGCCACATGCAGTTACGCCCAAGCAGGCCCCGGCGATGGCTGCTGGGCAATTGCGCAAAAGTGCAAAATCTCTCAGGCCGACCTCATCAGTTACAACGGGGGCAAGTCGGACTTCTGCAGCACCCTCATATCAGGCCAGTACGTGTCTTGCGGGGCGGGCACCCTGCCCGATTTCTCGCCGCAGCCCAACCCGGACGGGTCATGCAAGACTTACACCATCAAGGCCGATGACACGTGCGCCACCATCGCCGCGGCACACCAGATTTCCAACTATACCAAGCTCGAGGAGGTCAACCAAAAGACCTGGGGTTTTGCCGGTTGCCGCTACATCCAGCCCAGCCAGTACATCTGCCTCAGCAGCGGCGATCCGTCCATGCCCGCCCCCTACCCGGACGCCGTCTGCGGGCCCCAGGTGCCCAGAACAGTGAGGCCGACCAACGGGACCGAGCTCGCCGACCTGAACCCGTGTCCGCTCAACGTATGCTGCAACATCTGGGACAACTGCGGGCTCAGGGAGGACTTTTGCATCTATGCCCCGGCCGACACGGGGGCGCCGAGAACGTCCACGCCAGGGATCCACGGGTGCGTCTCAAAGTGCGGCATGGACATTGTCCATTCGCTCAACGGGCCTCAGGAGTTCCGTGTCGTGGGCTAATTCGAGTCCTGGAACAAGGAGAGAGAGTGCCTGAACATGGACGTTACCAAGCTCGTGCCTCCCCAAGTTGCACCCGTCGGACACGAATGGAGTGACTACACCCACATCCACTTTGCCTTCCCAGATATCACGCCCAACGATTTCACGGTCGATGTGAGCGAGGTCCAGGACCAGTTTGACGCCTTCAAGGCAATGTTAACCTGGGTGCCAAGAAGATTGTCTCGTTTGGCAGATGAGACTTTAGCAACTACAAAGAGTCGTATACCGTGTTCCGTACAATGGTGGCTACCGAGGTGATCAGGCAGAAGGTGGCACGGAATGTGATCCGCTTCAAGACCGAGCACAAGGTCGATGGCCTGAACTTGATTGGGAGTACCCTGGCGTAAGAACTCGCATTTACTTCCTTGAAGATTAGAGACTGATTGGTCTGCAGGCTACCGACATTGATGTGCCCAACCCCAAGGACATCATCACCAACACCATGGGCAGCTTCCAGGAGGTCCGAACAACCTCCTGGCCATGAAATACGAGATCCTGTTGGTTGCATGGGACGGCCCCGTCGACGACGTGCTGCAGGTCATGTTAGTGCCCGTCTTCATGGTGACAGAGGCCGTCGAGGGCATGAAGCAGGCTAAAGAGATGGGCGAGGACGAAGAGAAATGGGAGGAGAAAAGGCCCGTGACAAGGCCAAGCAGCTAATTCTCACCACCATCGGTGCCATCCTCTTCGTCGTGCCCTTCGTCGGCGAAGTCGGCGCCGTGCTTGCCGACGCCAGCACTCTCGCTCGGTTTGCCCCCATCGCCGGCGTGGCGGCCAACCTGGCCTTTGGCATCTACGGAATGGTCGACGACCCCAATTCGGCCATCAAGGGCCTCCTGGGCATGATGTTTGGCCTCGGTAGCTTTTCCAAGGTGGCTAGGTCCCCCAAGGGCTTCAAGGACATGGCTGCCGTGCGGGCGGGCTTGAGAACGAACGGCGGTGTCAGCAAGTTTGGTGGCAATTTCCAGAAGTGGGACGATGCGCTCCAAGATGCCATCAAGTTGTGTCGAGCTTGATGGCTATAGCTCTCTCCATTAATGTTTGTCAACATAGGGTCATACCATACTAGTACCCCCTATTCTACATGCAAGTTTTATTTTCCTGTTTGTAGATGAGCTATACTGGCCTACTGATAAAGAGAAGCGCTGGAGGAGCAAGAGCAGGAGAGCAGAATCATATACTCATATACTGCCCTACTTACCTTACGTAGAATTCATATTAATTTGTGTGCTTCGCTCGGCATCCCGGACCGCAGCGAACTTTGACTTGGAGAAAACGGAAGGAGTTTACTTAGCGTGCAGAGCTAAAGGATTGCTGACAAGCCCTTTGAGGGGAAGGTGGGTCCATTTGCCGAGTCATCCGGCGGCTCTACTGTGTTGTTGGCAGCGGTCGTTCTGAATTGAGGCTCTTCGGGGTGGCTTGAGATTCCGGGAGATAGATTAATGCTTGAGTTGGCCGTATTTTTGTTCTTGGAATCACATGCGGATTGGTCCAGTACCGCTTACAGTGTACGTCTCCGCAATGGGTCTAGCAAGTTTGCCCAGTGTCGCGGAAGCACCTTGCAGGTAGCACTATTGCTGTGAGTTCGAGCCGAAAGGGTTTGGATACGACGTTGGGATAGCTTCGATTGGGTATACCGGCTGACAGTGCGTACCAGTTCACATGAGAATTGCGCCGTCTTACTATTTGCATCTTTGCATGCTATGATGTGGGAGAAAGAGGTATGGTGATGAATAGTGAAGGTGGAAGGCAGGCAATGAGAGGAGAAATCAATTTGCTGGCGAGACATGATCACGAGAAAGGAGGCTGGGCAGACTGAAATAGAGAGAGAGACGGATATAAAGAGAGACAAACATCACACCGTCAAGTCTCTCGGCCCATCCCTCAGTCTCCATCTCCAGGACACCTTGCAATTTCTCCCAGAGCGCCTCAGCGATCCAACCCCCTAACGCCACCATGAAGTTCTTCTCCCTCCTCACGGCCGCCCTCCTCCCCATGAGCCTGCTCGCGGCCCCCGTTGCCGACGAAGTTACCGCCATCGAGATCGAGACTCACGCCGCCGCCGACGCTCGCACCGCCGTCGAGGCCCGCGAAGCCGCCGACGTCTCGCCCAACAAACCCGCCCTCAGTCTTGACAAGCGCGAGGTTCAGGCCTGCTATATCGTGGGCGGGGCCAGCACTGTCAACTGCCGCTCCGGGCCTAGTACCGACTTCAGCGTGGTGAGGACCGTCAAGAAGGGGGATGTCTGGGGATTTACCTGCGTCAGGAAGGGCGAGTGTGTTGTGATTAATGGGGCTACTAACTGGTTAGTTTCATCTACCTCTATGATGATCATGACCTACTGAACCGGAACTGGACTTGATGGTGCTGACCTTCTTCACTCGTCTCTCAGCGGTTGGGATTGGTCGTACACGCTTGGCTGCTACATCAACGGTCACTACACTGACAGCCACTGCACTCTCGGTATGTTAGATTCCGTTATCTCCTTTCAGACAGAAATGGTGGACTCTGTTAGACTCGCTAACACAATTCCCAGACCGGCTTGGCTGGTGCTAGAGCCATGGCGCTCAAGCACACATGCACCAGTCCGGTATAATCCCAGTATGCTGTTGGTATTGTGATCAAGATACCTATTTCTGGGGTTTCTTTTCCTATGTCTGCTCTGCTTCTTTGCTTGATGGCTTTTGGATTTAGTCCTAAATCATGGTTGAGATTCAGGATCAAGAGAATCTCAGATTCTGGTTTGCTATCGAAGGTATCTGAGCTAGGGAAGAGGATAGGAAGTTTGGACGACTTCACTTCCAATAGCATTCACTTGAACCTTTCCACCGATTCTTATATCTGAATTCTGAAATCTGATCTGAAGCCAGGATTTATCGCAAGTTACCTACCTACCTATGTCGCCCAGCTTAGTATGTGCAGTGAAATGATGTTAGGAAGCACTTCGACAATCACCCACCCGTCAAACCGGCCGAGTTTGCGACATTCTCGGCGGAAACCGTTCGAGATATCGACCTCGTCGCGGTGGTCGAAGTGCATCAGCCTTGGAAGGCGCTCAAGCTTCCCATCTTATGCAGCTTCTGCTGTGACAAGGACCTAGGCAACTTCCATCTCGACAACGTTCACTGGCTTTATCTCCACTGCACAGGTTTTGCAAGTTGTTCCAATTTCTTCATGTGCCAAAAATGTCTCAGAGAGCGAAAAACACAGAGCATTCCTGTAGAGATCGAACTCATGCCTCACCTTCTCCATGGTCGCTTTATCGCTATCACCTCTCGCTCCTACTGGGCACCTGTGTTCGATGGCAGCGATATCGATTAGTTTCTCGCTTTTGAGGAGGCTGGCACAAATATCGACAAGTTTTTCCTCTACTTCCCCTGGTTCTTCCATTCGTTCCAAGGAATGGGTCAATTACGGGAGGTCGATCGCGAGCAAGCACTCATGCAGCCCCTACAAGATCATTTTCGCTCCTTGAACTTTAATTCGGAGGCCTGGTTGGATCATGCGGCCACGGACAACGTCTATCGCTTTCTGGATGCCCCAATCGATTGGTACATGCGCATATATGTCTCTGGAAACTGGGAGCAGTTCTACGAGCAACTCCAGCCCCTGGTGGACAGGAGAATTCACGTTGCTCGCCAGTCAAAAAAGCTAGCACTCCTCCTCGCAGAATTGACAGAGTTCGTCGAACAGAAGATCGAAAGATACGGAGAATGAGACATACCCCATGAACCAGCAGCTCTGCTTTCGGCCGGGTTATCCGAAGCTATGTTGCCGAGCATGTTCAATCGATATCTCGTTTCGTTACACTTCAGGGGGCCTTGAACCGCGACATCGACAGGCAGAAGCTACATCGAGTCTTGCACCCGCGAAAACGATGAGGAGCTTGCCGCGCATGGCCAGGAGCCTCTAGTTTCAGCAGGGGATGGCAGCCGACATGCCTTCGCCGGCACTCCGTTTGTCAGCTATCTCAGCAACAACCCGTTTATAGAAAGAATTCGGCTGTGGCCCATGTTTACGTCAATCTTTAGAGATGACGAAAGACCCAGAGAACTGAATCCGTCAACCTTGCTCAACGAATTTGTCCCCTACATGCAATACACAGTCAGTCTCAGATTATCTTGCGTTATTTTTTCCTTTTGCAAGCTGGATGTGCTCACTGGCCCCAAGGCTAGTCCGGAGAATGAGCTCGGTTCCTAGAGCGAGATCTGGCTGTTCGCAACGCGCTCTTTAAAATACAATACCAAGCTGTGAGTTGTCGCTGTAGCTTTGTGACTTTGTTCTTTCATATCGCCAGCACTAGTAGCGAAGGCAGCGGTTGCCTGATCAGCCCTGACACAAACACAGCTTCCGGATTTCACCACCCTCAGCCCTTTACCTAGCAACTCCATACAAGGAAGAGCTTCAACGATTATGCAATGGTTTACCGAGACCCGCTTTGTCAGTGGGGTGTTCCCTTCACAGACAAGCAAAAGCTCCTTCCGCTATAGATTGCTCGGCGATCACGACAAGGCGATAGATATCATCATACCTATCATCAAGGCCCAGGCCCCGGAGGGGCTGTCTGCTCCATCGTCAGAGGAGATCTTGGAAAACATCCTGGAGGCTCAGTTGTGTTTCCTCGAGCAGGGCTTCATACGAAAGGCTGCATTTTGCGTGGGTTACATGCATAAGAAGCGAAACGTCAGGGCCGACTACCCGGCGGATTCGTCAAGACCAGTTCTACTGCCGCCTGCATACTCGCATTTTCCCTCTACGCAGAGTGCTTCAGCCTCACGAGCGGCTGGCAGCAGGCTCCTACGGTACTACCTTTAATGTTCCGCCGTTACTGTCTGCATGAGTCTTCTGGCGATACTAATACCGGTTACACCCTCAAAGATCGTTTGCATTGGGTGAGATATGAAGATCTTTTCTTCAACTACATTTCTAAGTTTTAATGACCGTGCAGGTCCAAATAGAAGATTCTTCACAAGACAGTTTTCGCGGCATACCGTGACATTCTGCGAAGTTGTCCGGTAGACGCGGCCGTCAAGCGTTTGCAGACCATCCAAACATATCTCGCGCGGCACTTAGACGGCATACAAGTCGCTGCGATGACGTGGCAAGTGGCACTGCTCGAGATCGACATGAAGAAGAGATGGGTAAGGGATCAGTACATGGAACGCGAGTCGTCATTCAGCATGATACACTTCCTTTACGATGGACAGGCCTTTTTGGCAATCGTCGAGCGCTCCATACGGAGCCTGCGTGCACGAGGGAGGGAGTTCGACATCCTGCGTGGCCATGCCTCTGTTCTGGAAGCGATTCTTTACTCCGAAGCTGGGAAAGTGCGCAAGTCGACATATGCTGCAGCTCAGGCTATGAAACTCTATAGAAACGCGGGATGCACCGTCGGCTGCTTGGACGTGGAAATCTTCAACGCCCCGCCGACGTACTCTTTTATCGGTCCCCTCTACGACAAGCTACGGGCTAGAAACGACCTTAGCAGGCTTCGCTCTCTTCGGTGGCAGTTGACACAACGGGCAATGTTCCCGCGTGCACTAATACCACTGCCGTTACCTGGCACAACAGACAGGTGCTGGATCTTTGCGGTCTCGCCTACGATGCAGGAGACATTATATCCTACTATCGCTAGAACATGAGAAAGTACGCCGGGGATGACGTGGTTGGCGCCTGCATCCAGGCCTCCGAGGAGGTGCTCAAGGGAAACTCAGCAGTGCACAGTACCCTGTTAGCTACCATGGCTTTCAACCTGGCCAAAGCTTACCTCACACTCGGTAATCACTTTGCCGCCTCTCTAAACTCCCCGTTTCACCTCAGCCTCACGAGCGTTCAATATGACGCGGAAAGAGAAGGCTATTCCGTCTGCCCTACATTGTTTCTCAGAGGCGATCGCTGCAGAGCTTTCGTTGCAAGCCCGATTTTCCGCGGTGAAAAATCGATGGAACGGGTGGCTGAACGATGACACACCGAAACGGGGGGACGAAGGGCAGCCTCGGTGCGACGAGATAGAACGCTTCATTGACGGCGCTTGCTTCCTGCCTCTGCTTGCTAGCCGGCTGAAGCGTTCTCATGTGAATGCAGTCCCAGACCACGACGAGATGCTCGAAGATGCCTTGATAAACCACCTACGCGTGGCAGTCGACTTGTACGCCACGATGCCCGTATACACTGCATCGGAGATTGTGCCACGGTTTTCCCGGGCTTTCGGCGCCATGGCGGCTTACATCGGCAATCCGGAACTCGCCATTCGATGCTACTGGGAGGGCATTCGATGCTGCCACTCAGAGGATCTCTTCTCTATCATGCGTCTACGGCTCGATACTGGCAAGCTCATGGTCACGCTGGCTCAACGGGACCTGGAGCACTGGATGCACGTAGTCGACCCTGGGAGACTTCTCCTGGCTTCCGCGGCAGTGATGTCAAAAGATTCACCGCTATCTGGCTCGGCTCTCTACAGCATCGAGGCAAACCTTTGGCTTGTGTCGTCACTGATGGACGAGGCCCGGGAATATAAGAGGATGATGGACACAATCCTCGTGACCCCCGTCCCAATCCTCGTCCCCATCTTCGCCCTCATCCTCCTCCTCACTATCCCTATAGTAGTCATCTCCAATCTCGGCTGTCGTACAAACGGGATGGTCGTCAATGGACGCCGAGTTGATTAATCCCGCATGCTCGCAGGCTTCCTCTGCACCCATGCGGCGCCACCGCACAGTTCTGCTGTCGGCGTCGTATCGTTCCACGAGCAGCTGCCTGTCCTCGGGTCTGACATCTCCATCTCCTGACCCTTGCGCCGGACCCAGCGTCAGGTCGTTCAGGACGTAAATGACGCCCACCTTGCGCGTGAGGTGATAGTAGTTGTACCGGGCCTCGAAGGGTATCTCGAACCCCTCTGGCAGACCCAGACCCTCAACATCATCCGCTGCCAATCGTCGCCGTAATCGTATCGCGCGGCATCCGAGAGCGGGCAGTCAGGGGCGTCAACAGAAGCCAGGATGGCCGTAAACGCCTCGTCGCTGCCAGGCCCATAGTAGGTCCGCAGCCAGACGTCGCCGTTCGGCTTGCGTTCGTTGTACGGCCGGGTGAGCGCCAGAATGTCTTGCTCGGCCTGTGAAAGATCCAGGCATAGGAGACTTTACGGTCATTGACTTGCCGGGTATAGGCCTAGTACCAGACAGGACAGGGGGAGGTTAGTGGCGGCCCGGTGTCCAGTGCCGGTGCTACGATGGATCATGGATGGGATGCCTTACTAGTCGTTCAGAAAGGGGCAACTGGAGAAAGCGAGAAAAAATCTGCGCCGTCTGCTTGTCCGGAGGTTGCGTGGAGTCGGCGTCCCATTGTTCCTGGAGGCGGTTGGTCTCTGCAGAGCAAAAAGGGGGAGGGGGGAGCAGCAAATGGTCCCGCTCACTAATAAGAAGAGGTCGCAGCCCCAGACGTCGATATGCAAAGGCTGTCGCGTATGGAAGTTCATCCTTCGTCTTGGGTTGGCCAAACTGTCCGGTGATGGTGGCCGGCGGGGCAAGCTCTATCATCTCCTATATATAGTGAGCCGGCGAGTGCAATGCCTCGCGTTTTACTTGAATAGAGCAATCCGCATCAGGCTCCAGAGTCTCGCCGAACTTGGCGGCGTCCTGCTCAGCAGGTCCGGGAATAGAAGACGCGGAACTGTCGCTTTCGGCCCTAACCTCGTCGTCGTCTTCTCCAAATGTCCCACTAGATAGACTTGAGGTTTGGTGTTGGTTATCCAGCTCAAAGAGTTCGCTTTCCACGGCCTGATCGTGCCCTTCAGATGACTTGGACTCGGAAGCGGCTCGCTCTCTAGCCTGCTGCGCCTCAAACTCGGCAATCTTCCTCATCTGCTTCTTTGCCCGGCGATTCTGGAACTTGCGAATTCGGCGTTGTCAGATTTCTGAACTTCCGCGCATCCTAAAACATTCTCGCCGCCTACTGTGTGCATACTTGACCTTGACTTGGTCGGTAATACCTTCCCGGCCAATACCGGAGGCAGTGGCGCTTGCTGCTGCCCAGATGTGATGCCGCCAGTCTTGCCATATAGGTAAAAAGGGCGAATCTCAGCTCAGCTTGCATCAACGCTGCTTCTTCACTCCTCCCAACAGTCCGGGTAACCTGGACGCAACAAAGACTCTGCGGGCTGGACAGGAAGCCGGGAAAAGCGGGAGCACCCTGCCCATAATCTGGTTTATAGACACTACCCTATAAAATCCGGCCTCTAATATGTGACTGCGGTGTCCTATTTCCCCACTCTGGCTCTTTGAAGTCCATTCAGTAAGGACCTACTCGCTTCTAGCGCTAGACGTGGTGCGGATAAGTGGTCATGCGGTTGCGCTGCCCCCCAAGAAGCGACGGCAGATCCTTGAGGAGATTGAACAGCGCGCCTAGTACCACCAGGCCGAACGCGCACATGGGGCCTAGGATGGCAAAGATGGCGAAGCCGTACGACGCCAGCTGGAAGGCAGCGTTCCCCCAGAGACGCTCCGTGGCGAGGCCGACCTGCATCGCGGTCAGCACCAGAGCGACGAAGACGGTACCGGCGGCCATCCAAGCGAGGTTGTCGCGGAAGAGGCTACTATAGTTGTGCCGACCACAAAGGTAGGGTTCGAAGGGCGGGAGCCGGGTGAAGCGGTGGATAGCGTTGATGCAGGAGAGGCGGAGCTCGGCACGTAGAAAGCGCGGGTGGACTGCGGCTGGGTCACGCTCATACGTACGGAGGAGCGCTCTGGCGAGAGTCTTCCAGTCTGCCCATTCAATTGGCGAGTCGTCTTCCCCGCGAGGCAAGAGGCGCTTTTCGTTGGCGACGTGGAAGTCACTCTCCGACGATATAAGACAGACGTATGTGTAGAGGAAGCCAAGGGCAACTTTCCGCGGAGTCCCCCAACACGTATCCCCTGGAGGATCGCGGCAAGTACAATCGCCAGGACACTGTAGGTGTCTCTGGCAAAAGGCCGGATCGAGAAGAAAGCGTGGGATAGGCTTGACGAAGAGCCTCCCCTCCTTGGCCCAAAGGAGGTGAAGGTCCATCCGGTCAGCGACGGCGATCTCTCGGCCCATAGCGACATGAAAGTGCAGCGGCGTGGCGGGACGCTTTGCGCCGGCAAACCATAGATGGTTCAGCATGTCGGCCAAAACCCCTAGGGACAGTTCCCTCCGTAAAAAGGCCTATATGTCATCTGCCGGGTTACCGACGATGTGCTTTCGAGGGGCTTCGTAATAGCGATAGGTAGCCGGCAAGGTATCTGTCGTGCTCTTCGGCTTCCCTTTCACAAGCACTTCAGTTTCGAGCTGTATATGAATCGTTAGAGGGTAGGACGTTGAACGTAGGGAGGGCTCCTAGCGTACCGGCCAGGACGGGGGGTGTCGCCGAGCCATGTGGGCGGCAGCGACGGAAGTGTGTCGCTGAACGTGATGGGCTTATGTGTCAACCCGCCCTCACGAGGTTGATGATACACAGAGGCTACTTTGTGAATGCTGTTAGTTAACGGCGTGCCGGCTATCACTTTAGGGGAGGTTCAGCCTCTACTGCATACCGTACCGTCTTCCCGTTTCAACCTCTGTGCCGTTTGTCTTCCATACAATTGGGAGCATCTAGATTGCGCTGCTCGGTCGCAATGCGATATGATTGTCCCGATCAACTGCGGTTGTTAGGCGCCTGTTGACGCCTGTAGACGCCTGTCGAGTTGAGCCGCCCACGCTACTGCGAGATACGGTTGGCTGCGACCGACGTTGCTAGCTGCTTGCGGGTTGAGATGATTGGACACGGTC
>NW_027041879.1:30086-30598 GCF_033297395.1 Canariomyces notabilis
CGACATCGATATAAGGACATCCAAAACCCTGTCGCCACAACTTGGCTGATTTCGTTCCAGCACATCTCAGAGCACGACCCGCTGGCAGCAGACTACCTCAGGTTTATGTGCTTCCTAGCTGGGAAGGATATTCCGCAATCTGTGCTGCCGCCGTCCGGGAGGCTAAAGACTATCGACGCACTTGGGACCCTAAAGGCATACGCATTCATCTCCCAACACAAGGAGTCCGATACTTACGACATCCATCCGCTAGTTCAAATATCGATGCTATGTTGGTTAGCTCAAACTGGAGAGCAGGGGGAATGGGCCGCCAAAGTACTACAACGGCTTGCAGACGTGTTTCCTGTTCCAAAACACGAAAACAGAGAAGAATGGATACGGTATCTTCCGCATACACAGCGCGCTCTTGAGTTGCGGAAGGGTACAGAAGACAGGGACGCACTGACTGGTCTTCTATCTAGGGTAGGTGAGAGTTTTCACCAGTTAGGAAAATATGAAGATGCGGAACGGAT
>NW_027041880.1:0-4744 GCF_033297395.1 Canariomyces notabilis
GTGATCGGGAGGATCGCGATGTGGCCAATTATAAGGTCAGCCGGGCCTGTATGGAGTAGGGTCGTATTTCCAAATCGGCTGAGTATTAGCGGTAACGCTAGCCACCAGTGTGATGCTAATAAATTTGTGCGCCTTGAAGGTTTCAGGTTTCATGCGCGAAAATTCACGTCAAAAACATCCACATCAACTCCAGCCATCCGCTTAATGCACACAATCCGACAAGCAGACTCAAGGAACCAGCACCGAGGGGTCCTCTCGCCTGAGAACGCCCTCAGCAATAAGGGCCGAAATATTTCGTGGCAGCATGTACTGCACCCCGGCTCCAGGTTGTCCGAACCAGGGGGCAATTGGACCCGCCAGCACCACCAGCGGCTTGACGACGCTGTAGACTTTGTAATTGTACGTCGAGCTGCATAGCATTGGCATCATGAGTCTCCCGTATCGGCGGTAAAGGAGGAGGATGGGGGGGATGAAAAGACTCACAGCTCCTCGCTGTTCGCAGCGACAAGATTACTCGGCGGCAGAGCCCGCTGAGAGTATGGGGCGCCTGCAGGGCTCACAAAAGTGCCGCCTTCAGATCCGAATCTGTCGAGCAGCGTGTCCACGGGCAGCGTGACATTGCCCAAGATGGGCGCGCCATCCTCACCATACCCATCTCCATCCTGGATGACGGTGAATCCATTGTTTGCGGGATAGTTCCACCACTTTGTCGACGTGTTGAACCAGGCGTTTATGAAGTCGCCGGGACAGAGCCCGCCCAGCCGGTCATAGAACAGAGGGCTGAGGATCACAGATAGCGGGTTGGACTCGGCGTCTGGGAATGTGGTGGGCCCCAGTCGCGAGTCACCACAGAGGTAGGTGTGTAGGAGCGAGGTGTTGTACGCTGTTCCGGCGCAGTAGCGGGCAGTGTTACGGCGACCGCATTGGGTCGAGGTAGTGGAAGAGCGTGGAGAGATGGCGAGGGACAGGGCGGGCAGCGGCGTGATGAGGATGGTGACGAGGGCTGCTAACTTCATGGTGGGCGGTCGGTGTTGATTTCAATTACACTAAGGATTAAGGGGTGAGCAGATGTAAATAAACACGTACAGACTCCAAACTGGAAGCAATGGAGAGACTTTGTATCATGTCAACAAACGATTGTGAGTTATATATACTCTGTAGGAGGCATATATTGTCCATCATCTGTGAGATACTCAGCCCGAGTCTAGTTACATGAGTGATCGGCGTTCCTATCCCTTCTGGGCAAGGCTTGAGTCTCACTTTGTCCGGCGTCGTCGACTCATGGCCCGCTCATGCCAGGTCGATGGCTGACCGCGCCGTCTCCGAATGGCTGCCGTCGGCGGCGGGTCGTCGCTTAGCGTCCTTGCATGAGCTGGACCTGCCGGTTAGAACTACCAAGGCCAATCGGGAGCGGAACTTGTGGAGATGGGCCGCTGTAATGCGCCGATTCTGCAAACTAGCGAAGATCTTGTCGAGATCCGGGTTATACTCGTAACTTGCTCCGGAGAGACATTTATGTATTGTACCTGAATTGCGAATGGCCTGGTAATTGACTCGGGTAAGGATTAGTAGAAGTCGGTTGCCATCAAATTGTTGGCACGCACATACAGCCTGAGAGTAACCTCAAGTCATTCCAATACAAGTCCTCGACCAGAGTCGTATCAGCGTAAAAGAAACTTGAAAATGTAGCTACAAGGGTATACAGTTATAGCCAG
This sequence comes from Canariomyces notabilis, assembly GCF_033297395.1. Classification (NCBI taxonomy): domain Eukaryota; kingdom Fungi; phylum Ascomycota; class Sordariomycetes; order Sordariales; family Chaetomiaceae; genus Canariomyces; species Canariomyces notabilis. The sequence continues at coordinate 1,716 of NW_027041880.1, forward strand.
TACTCAAACATGATAGGTAGGATACAGTCTCGGACTCCAAGGTACCTTAATTGGCTACACACTGACATAACAGACTGAATTACTTCGTAGAGAGACTCGTACACTAACGAAGGTAGCTCAGCCCGGAGTGGACTGGATCCGTCGGTCCAGACACTAGCAGGGATAGAGGTAGCAGTCGCGTCTAGTACTTTTCATAAACGGGGATATGAGTACCTACCTATCCATTATTGCCCGCTCATTGCGAGCCGGAGGAATAGGACACTAAGTTTGCACACCTTGAGTTTGGACTCTGAATAGGTCTCACATGGCCTGAGTTGGCAGTCAAGAATACCTAAGGTACATTTACAGGTTGCTATGATATGCACCTTGCTTTCCCCTTACGGATGCCACGGTTACTGTAATACTATAGCCATTAGCACCCTCAAGGCATCTTAGCTACCTGGATAAGGTACTAATTAGCATTTGAAGGCTAAGGTGCTCTCACTGCACACCTAGAGTACCACTGTCCATTCCCAGCATGCGACGCTGTAGGTACTGTACTGTATTGTTCGTGCTCCTCAGTAAATTTGCCCATTGCATCCCGTCCTTCCAAGTCAGGTACCTATGTGCGCCATGCTTTATCCGGGGCGGCACATTAGGTATACTAACCGAGCTGCTAGCACAGTTACCGTGGGTTACAAATGCTAACCTCGGTTTTGAAGAGTACCGTGAGCCATGTATACCCGGGGTTGATGAGGGAGGAAGGCGGCCCGGGCAGGTACTGGTGTTTTCATGGCGAACCCCAAGATAGGAAAGTTTGATACATGTTCTAGTTCTGGATAAAGAGATTGAAGTATGAAGTAACATGACAACGTGAGCCGAACCATGAATGTAGTTACCCTCGTTCATTCTACCAGTACACCCTGGAGCTATCTGAGTTAAGATCCTGCTGTCTTGTGCGAGCGGGTTGAGGTACGGGCTGGGGTCATGAATGCTACACAACGAGCTGGGGTACAGCGTGTTTGGAATCCTGTTCATGTAATCTGGATTGCCCTTTTCGGCTTGCCATCAAACAGGCCTCGCGCTTGTGTACCAAGTCGAACTCCCCCCTTGGCTACTAACGTGACAGGTGCTCGCAACCCCCTGAAACTACATACTGATGTAGGCCAAATAAGGAAATACTGATTAGTTGAGCTACTTGAGTCTGAATCTCGGGATGAACCCGATTTATCCCACAAAGTGTCATCTTTGACCGGATCGAGTGACGGACCTGTCATCGCCGAAGCGTCAACAGGATGGAATCAATTACTATGGACCTCGTTGTTGAAACAATGGCGTAACCAGCAGTGCATCATGATCTCCCGAGTCCCCATCGCCTTGCAGCCCGCCTGGCACAGGGGCAACTCAATTCGTACAAAGGTCAGGATGCTGTTCAGGTTGACAAACTTCCAGACGCCTTCCAATCAAGATATAAAGGCATTGCGTCGCGTCCTAGTGTAGTGTATTGCTCCCATCACTGCAGCCATCACGTCCTGCGAGCTTTATATCAACCTATACTACCCACCAAGCAGCTCTCTCTCTATCTGCTCAGCATCATTCTCTTGAAAGTGTCAACGTCACTTACCCTTACTGGGCTGTCCCTGGACAACATGTCAAACATCCGTCCCAGTTTCCTCCTGATCAAATTGCTGTTATTGGCTCCGGGGTTAGCCAGCGGCTACTGTTCGAAACCTCCGGAGGGTGACGGGACCCCGGCAGCTAACACAGTGAAAGCCCTCTACTTGCTCACCAACGATGAAGCCAACGCGGTCGTGGCACTGCCGATTGACGCCAACGGCAAGCTCTCTCCTGGCACCGTGACCCCGACCGGGGGGTGCGGCTCCGTGGCGCTAAACAGCGATAAGCAGCCGGCCACTCCTGATGCCTTGGTGAGCCAGTCAGCACTCACCGTTGCCGGAAGCGTGAGTCCGACTCGACACAGCCATGCTTCGGTGCCCCATGCCCTAATAATTGACCCTTTCCACCTCCAGAGCATCTTCGCCGTGAACGCCGGCTCCAATTCCCTCAGCATACTCGCCATCTCCCCTTCTGACCCAACCCGCCTGACCCCGGTAGGCGCTCCGGTATTGATCCCTGGCGACTTCCCCAACACCGTCGTCGCCTCGGTCAAGCACGGCGTCGTGTGCGTTGGCACTTCAGGAACCCGCGCAGGCATCTCGTGCGGCCGCTTCTCTCCCGGGCGCGGGCTGCTGGGACACATGGACGCCCTGCGCCCATTCGACCTCAACCAAACAACCCCGCCCGTTGGTCCAACCAACACCGTTTCACAGACCTTCTTTTCCGCCGACGAATCTATGTTGTTTGCCACCGTCAAGGGCGACCCAGCGACCAACAAAACAGGCTTCTTCTCCGCCTTCCCCGTCGAATCGACCGTCGCAGGCCGGTGGCAGCGGAACCAAAACCATAACCGAACGCAGTCGGCCGTCTCCCGCGTCGAGACACGAAGCATGCCCGCGGGGACAGCAGTGCTGTTCGGGTCGCAGGCCATTCCTGGCACGTCCAGCGTTTTCGTCACAGACGCCTCGTTCGGCGCGGCCATCCTGTCGGTAGACAGCCGCGGCGCGGCGCATACGGTGGCGACGGGCAAGGTGGACGGGCAGGCGGCCACGTGCTGGGTGACCATCTCCCCCGCGACGGGCACAGCGTTTGTGACCGACGTCGCCGTGAACCGGCTTGTCGAGATGAGTCTCGGCGACGCCAGCGTGCTGTCGCAACTGGACCTTTCGGCCAACGGCGATCCGGGGCTAATTGACCTGCGCGCAGCAGGGAACTTCATCTATGCCCTCTCGCCCGGGAATGGTACGACTGAGGCAGCTGTTACCGTGGTTGATGTCTCCAGGGGTCCCCGGTCGGCGACGATGGTCCAGCACTTTGGACTGGGTGGCGTGGCGGGTCGGAATGCGATGGGCATGGCTGTTCTTGTCTGACGGCGTCGTCTGGGACCAAAAAACCAGCATGCGCACCTGTTGTGGTTGTCAGGCAGATAGTAG
>NW_027041880.1:4839-24625 GCF_033297395.1 Canariomyces notabilis
AGGGTTGTGGACATGGACCTATTGGGAGAAAGCGCGGGCACCCAGAAATGCAAATAGGGGCCACACGTACAGCGATGCGGGCGAGTGCTCGAGAAAACGCGTTGAAACTCAATTCCTCTTCTTTGGGGTATAATACCAGCATTCGCACATCGGCAGTGGCCATCAACCTCAACTCCCCATACTTGCCTACAATAATCATCCAATATTGAACTCGCTCGAAGCGTTCATGACCATCATCATCTTCTCCTTCATTCTCCGTGCAGCGTCATCATCCACCACACCCACCTCATCGTCATCGTCCTTACCCATCCCGCCAGCTTTGCCCCCCTTTTGGCCACCCTTGCTCGCACTATTAGTGGCTGCAGCAGGCTTGTGCACCCGTCTTGAAACACCCCCTCCAATTCCCCCCGGCGCCTCACGCAGTCCAAAGGCTTTTGCCATGTGTCCCAGATGCAGTTGGGTGATGTCAAAGTAGACCCGCTCCTCGCGCACATGTGTCGCATATGCGCGTATATGGGAGCGGAATGCTTGCCTGGCGGAATCAAGAAGGGGGTTGTCCTTTGGTTTTGTAGCCTTTGACGGCCAGCTGCCGCTTTTGCCCTTCGGCTTGGATTTCCGCGGCGTCTCCTCCGCGCCGTCCTCTTGCGCGCTAGATTGAAGCGGGGCGAGCAGCCGCTGTTCAAAGTGCAATTGCAGCGCCTCGGCGCGTGACGTCCAGGTTTGCTTTTGCGTGGATTCAGGTGTGGTGTGTCCCGAGGGGAGGTTGACCGTTGTGATGAGGCCTTTTTGCAATACGGATTCGTAGAGTTGCGGCGTGATTGGGGTCGACGCTGGGAGGATTGCAGTGTAACCTTCTTCGCAGCCAGGGAGAAGAAAGAGGACTGCTTTACCAGAGCGACCGGCGCGGGCTGTCCGACCGATGCGGTGCACATGGTCGGGGACCGCAAACGCTGGGTCGTACTCTATCACGAGATCGACAGCGGGAACATCAAGGCCGCGGGAGGCGATGTCTGTAGTAATGAGGACTGCTGGGTCTTTGCACTTAGCGAAGGCGTTTAAGGTGGAGGAGCGCACCGGTTGTGCCAGGGAGCCGTGGAGCTTGTGGAGAATGACCCTTGGGTTTGCTGGCGAGGTTACGTAGGCGGCTGGAGCTACAGTCGATGCTGTATGGTTGCTGGCACCTGCCTTGGTAGGCGATGACTCGGGGGTGGGTAGTTCGAGGACCTCGGTGTCCCTGAGTAGTTCGTAGTGAAAGTCGACGGAATCGGCGCACGAAATGAAGATGATGGCCTTCATTACCGAGCCCCGTCTCGCAAAAGTTGACTTCAGTAGAGCTACTAGCGTAACCAAGCGTAACTTGGCCGGCACAATGATGCAAGACTGTTTCAGCTGCGAGGGAGCGGTGAACGCGGCCTGATTGCCCGCGGCGGCGTCTTTCTCCATCTCGGACTTGGACGCTGTTATGTGGACGGCATCCTCCAAGCTAATCTCGCCCAACCTCTGCACGTTCATCTTCATGGTTGCTGAGCATAGAACAGTGACCCTGCGGGAGGGGAGGATGCCATCCAGTACAACGCCCTCAGAATTTCGTTTCTGTAGTTTGTCCGCCCTGATCTTCCCGACTATTGTCCGAATATCCTCCTCGAAACCCATCTCCATCATCCGATCGCCCTCGTCTAGCACCAGCCATCGGACCGTGCCGACGTCGAGTACTTTCGTGTGGTCCAGGTGATCTGTCAATCGACCAGGGGTCGCGATCAGGATGTTGACTCCTTTACGTATCCGGGCCTTTTCTGACTTCTTGCTCTCGCCTCCGATGACGGTGGTGCAGACGAGCCATGGCGCGCAACGCAGCACCTTCTCCAAGACAACAGCAATCTGCTTGCACAGCTCACGGGTGGGGGCTAGAATGATTGCAAAGAGGCCAGAGTTCCGGTGCACCTTGGTTTCCTTGGCAGTTCCGTCCTCATTCAGGCTCAGAGCCATTATACGGTGAACAATTGGTAACAGATAAGCGAGTGTTTTCCCCGAGCCAGTTTCGGCCTGCAGAAATGCATCACTGTCCTCTTTTATCAACTGTGGGATTGTGTTCTTCTGTATCGCTGTCGGCGCCTTCATCTCGAGCTTTGTTGTCAGATGCTGGGCAACCCGACGAGATAGACCCAGACTGTGGAAATTTTCAGCCTCTTCGGACAGCGGTGCATTTGATGGCTTTGCGGGCTCGGTTTCCTCGGCCGGTTGTTCGTTGAAGGCCGTGACAGGCGCAGGGTTCGACGTAAAGAGGCTCGACGTGATCTGTCCCGTCTTCATGGCATGGCTGGGTGTCCAAGAGCTTCCATCACCCGTCTTTGGCACCTTTGCATGTCTAGCTGACTCGCCGTCCTCTACCCTCTGCCTTTTCGTTGGTCTAGTCGAGTCGTCGTCGCCGGTTGGTGGGCGTCTTGACGGGGCTGATGAAGTGCCATTTTGCTGCGCATGTTTTGCACTCCTCTGCGCCTTGAGCCGATCTCTCCAGCGGCCGCCTTTAAACTTGACTTGTTTATTCAATGGCCCGTCACCAAGTTCGAAATTGAGGAGCATGCCATCGTCGGCCATGGTTGTTTTGGTGGTGATCGGGCACGTGCTGTGGGTTGACGTTGTGACCGGCAGAAAAAAGTTGAGGAGCAAGGCAAGTCCCCCTCACAATGTCCTGTAGAAACTCGGTGGGGCTCACGGGCTTGGCGGCAGCAGGCCGCCTCACCGCCTGCCAGATCAAGACAGCGTCGGTAAGTACATTTTTACTTGTACTCCGTACCTGCAGACAATTGAGGGGTCTTCATCTCTTTTCGTCCCATCTCCTTGCAACCATGAAGCATGAACGTGAATGGATCGCAGGAGCCGATGGGCATGGCCACATCTATCTACAGGTGGCCAAGATAGCAGCTGAGGGCTGCAACGGCTGCTTTTCTTTTTTTGAGAACATGCTGCTCCAGTTCGTCCCGTCATCGCACAGGTCGCTGCAGTTGTCCCAAGATCAGGCCACCGGAGGTAAGGGTCCCTCCTTTCAATGCATGCAGTGTACCTTAGCTCTCTGGGTGCTGTACACTGCCTGACTGCATGCAAGGGTCAAAGACCTGAGCCGGGACACACCACGTGTGGATTGTTGATCGTCGTCGACCGATCGCCCATCCCTCCACTAACGTTAGTGCGTACGTCAGGTTGTACGAGACCTGACATTCTTAGGTGTAGGACGTCGGTGCCCGGTGCTTAGACGCTCCGAAGCTGCACAAAAAGTCAACCAGCCTTGGGCTGTGCCTCTTCGGTGCTCGTAGAGATGGGTTTGCCGGTTCGGGGCTCCTCGGAACCGACTCGGTTTATAAAAGTGACAGAATGACCCTGCGGCATGTCGCTGTCAGTCTTGGACTTCCCCAACGGCTGACTCCGATCACCCAATACAAGCGACGCGCTTTGATACACTGGGCCTGAGGTTTGAGCTTCGGACCTCCACCGTTAGCTGCAAGCCACGGTCCCATACAAAACCACTTATATAGCAGGGAGGCCGGCGGCCAATTCGTGCCTCCAGCATGTTTCGAGTCAGCGCATTCCGGTCTCCTCCGCGGATACGGCCCACACTCCAGGCGAACACAATGAGCGTCCAAGTCGCTGTTGCAGCCGCTGTTGCTGGCATTGGCGTATATGCCCTGTACCTGCGCAGGAACAATTCCGCACAAGACGGAAAACCCATCTTCAGCAGCTTCGGCTTTCACAGCCTGCCCCTCCACAGCACCGAGCTCATCAACCACAACACCAAGCGGTTACGCTTCGAGCTCCCGGACAAGAGTCAAGCGAGCGGGCTATCCCTTACCTCAGCGCTCCTAACCGTTTCTTTCCCCAATGGCGGCTGGATCCCCGTGCTCCGGCCTTACACTCCTGTAAACGACTTGGGTATGTTTGCGATTTGCGACGCAACCAATCAGGTTTAGGCTCGCATTTTTGGCTGACCGCAAACATCAGATGAACCCGGCTTTGTCGAGCTCTTAGTAAAGCACTACCCGGGTGGCAAACAGAGCACTCACCTCCACTCTATGAAACCCGGCGACCGCCTCACATTTGCGCCCATCAAGGAGTTCGCCTGGACGCCCAACAAGCACGCCCACATGGGCCTCATCGCTGGCGGCGCGGGGATCACGCCTATGTACCAGCTCGCCCGCGGTATCCTCCGAAACCCGGACGACCAGACGCGCGTCACCCTCGTGTGGGGGGTCAATACCGATGCCGACATCTTCCTGAAGGATGAGTTTGCCGCCCTGGAGAAGGCATATCCCGGCCGGTTCAAGGCCGTTTATGTTGTAGCCACGCCTGATCCTGGATCGCCGCACCAGAAAGGCTTTGTGACGAAGCAAATCCTGGAGAAGGCCGGGCTGAACCCAAGGGACGAGAAGAATAAAGATATTAAGATCCTGGTGTGCGGGCCGCCGCCCATGGAGAAGGCGCTGAAGGGTGCGAAAGGGTGGATGGGAGGTGCCAGCAAGGGCGTGTTGGCCGAACTCGGGTACCGGCAGGATCAGATTCACAGCTTCTAATGGAAAAACTGGCTGTGTTATATGGGTTCGGAGAGGTTGGCCGGCTGGGGCGTTTGGTGGCGTGTTTATACCTGTAAACGGAACTCAAATACGGCAGGGACGACTCAATTCCCATCCATTATCTGTGCTGCATGTTCAATGCTCATGGCACAACCCGTCAGCTGACCTGCTTTTTGTGTTACTTGGGCTGTAGGCCTCATTTGAAGTTCGCGCAGGTTACGTGCACTGGCAAGCGAAGATTTCCATCGCGTCTTCCATCTGATTTAGATCGGTTCCTTATTTCAGACCCAACATCTTTTCATTGAAGTCAACCACAATCCCGTGCCAAACCCATCCAATTCTCTTCCACTCGAATTTCTTACAGGGACGGCCAGAAACAGACTATTGACCGATTACACCGACGAGTTTTTGACAAGTACCTTACATCCCGAGACACTGGACAACAGAATCTCATCCACCGCGGCCGATATTCACTCTTGACGATTCTGAGTTGGCGTGTACTGGACCTACCAATCCAATCCATAATCGCCATCTCGACCGATACAAGACATTTTTCATATCCGCACTTGGGGTGAGTGAATGCCCAGCTTGACGGCCTAATCTCCTCCGGACACGACAACAGTGTGTTACTAACAGATGATCAACCAAGTGACAAGCTGACTACCAGTGCTAAAGTCGCTGCCATGCCCCTCAAGTTGCTCCGTCCAAGGCCTACCCTCTTCAGAGTCTCCCTAGCGCCCTGCAGAACCATCACAACCTCGCGGCCTCTGTCAGAAGAAGGCCCAGTGTCCAAGAACAAAACGATCCTCGAGGTCGAGCGCAAATTCCCGCGCCTCGCAGTCCCGTCTCTCACCCAACACCACCAGCAGAACCCCAAGTTCTCCTCGATCCAGCCGCTCCCCACGCGCCAGATCCACGACATTTACTACGACACCCCAACACGGCAGCTCTGCTCGCACGGCGCCTGGATCCGCCTCCGCGACGGCAAGTGGGAGGCCAAGCTGCGCCGCGGGGGGGACTTTGTCAACTCGCGTTTTGAGGAGCTCACCGGAGAGGCCGAGATTGTGCGGAGCGTGCGAAGCATTTTGGGGAGTCAATATCAAAGTACTACTGGTGATAGCATTGGTGACCGTAAGGATCGGGGTGGTCGTGTGCCGAACCGAATGGAGGACTTTGGGCTGGAGAAAATGGCCGAGTTCGTCACCACCCGCGAAGCGTGGATGTGTGATGGCGAGTTCAAGGTTGTTCGGGACAGGATGGACTTTGGGCATGAGGTTGGGGAGGTGGAGTTGCAGGCCGAGATTGAGGTGGATGTTGATTCGGACAAGTTGTTGCTGTGGAGGCATGTGAAGGAGCGGGAGATGGAACGGATGGATTGCAGGGTAAAAGCCTTCATGGAAAGGTATGCGTGGGCTTTTGATTGGAGTGGCGGCGAGCCTAAGGGAAAGTTGACGGCTTATTTTGAAATGGTTAAGAAAAAGCGCAGGAAGGCCAGGGCAGGGTGCGAGGGGACGGAGTAAGCAAGGAGAAGCCCTTCCTCCTATGGAGCATGTACGAGAACACGGAAGAGACAGAGGCTCATGTTCCCGACCTCCAACCTTTCGATGACACCTCCTCATTCTTGACCATCCCTGATGGTTCTTACGCTTTGGAGCACTGAGAAAGTGCGGGCTCCACTGGGCTGTTGTGATGTTGATCGTTCTACACCTCGTAGTACGGACTGGATCGAGGGTGGCGTTACGACATGTCTTTAGTATCCCGTGTTCCCTCTATGGGCCTTGGTAATAACGAAGAGGTCATTGCTGGGATAGAGGACGCTCTGCCAGTATCGAAGTACTATGATAACTCAGACGGGGATATCTGTGGCAGTGATTGGAGGATAGGTACGGCTACTGGTAACAAACCCACGGCGGAGAATACACTTCGGCAGCACCCACTAGTACCGCCGGCGACGGTATCTTAGGATGAGCAACAGCTAAAGACAGGAAGATACTACCATCTTCCTAGGGCCATGACCCGATGAGCTGTGCTGCCAACTTTGCTTTCATTTGTCAGGCACCACCAAGATACAGCAGCTGTTGATGACCACCACTCATTATTTGGGATGCGACCCCAGATTCCAGTTGGTCAGGGTAACATCCAGCTACCGCAGCTATCTGTCCGTAGTAGGTAGTTACAACACGAGTCAATCACGGCTGGTACGTGTCCTCGGCCAGCAGCATCAGCCATTCCCGCCTGGTCTGAAGGAGCCTCAGCAGGTTTCCGTACGAAGTATCCGAATCTCTACTTGTATCCACCTCAAGGAGCTTGCCCCTGTCCCGACCGTAGTAGTCGAGAATTTCCGGGTTGAGATTGATGTACTCCTTGAACCTCTTTTCAAACATGTCGCTGGTATCGCCCGCTCGGCCCTCCTGTCTGCCAAGCACCCTGCCTTTGGCAAGATCCCGGGGACAGTTGAAGAACAAAACAAGGAGTGGCTCTCCAAACTAAATTAGTTGGTAAGCTCAAATAGTTAGCACTGCATGCCGTATGATTTCTGGCCACGGTCCGAATGACATTGTCATACCTCTCTCTCGAAACCCTCCACTTGACCAAGTTGGCGAGGGAATCCATCCAATATGACGACCTGGCCGGCGACACAGTCGCGAAGCTTCGCTTTGATGATGGGGAACAAATGCTCTCCGGGCACGAGCTCTCCACGCTCGACGTAGCCGCGGATCAAGTCGCTTGTTGCCGGGTCGGAAACCGTCTCGCGGAGGAGATCGCCAACGGAGATGTGGACGTAGCCAAAGGCTTCAGCCAGTCGCTTGGAGAGGGTCCCTTTGCCTGCGCCAGGAGCGCCTAATTTGATGTGAGCAGATGCGGGTGAGAGAGTGTACAAAGGGAGCCCACTTACCGACCACAAAGATGAAACGAGGCTTTCCGGGTTTGGTTTTCATTTTAGCGGTATCGCTAGCAGCCATGTCTTCGTTATGCCTTCCAGTTCTCGATAATCGGGTTGATGAAGAGAATGTACTAGTAGATGAAGGCAAGGCCCAATTAAATAGCCAGGCTTGTTTGACTTTGCAGCCCCCAGAGCTGCGGGTTTCCGTGACAGTTCCAAACGAGAAAGCCAAAGACCGAGAAGTTGCCCTATGGGAAGAGTTGTCGGCCCGTGTTTGTAGTTGTGAGTGGGGGAAGTGTGCGGAAGGAGTCAGAGGTATGACATCGTCGTCGTCGTTGGGCAAAGACGGGCAAACACCATGTAGGAAAGCGTCCTTTCATCGACAACAGATTGTGTCACGGAACCTTTGAGACCATTGAGGCCTACAGCCCCGCGAGCTTCTGCCAGTTCACAGCCCATAAGAACACTCCCTTCCACCCAGCCTTCTAACTTGAAGTGTTCCTATCTCCCATCTTTCTATCGCTCTTTACACACTTAACACATCCAGCGAGCAGTCAGCATGATTCAAGTTATCTTCAGTATCATCCTCGGCATCATCCTGATAAGCTACTATCTCACACCAGAACCCCGGCTGGACACAGAAGAACCTGAACCTCGTCATGACCGTGACGACCATGACGGCTCCAGACCAAGCCTTGGAAAAGTCCCCATCTCGGTAAATTACCACTTCACACGTCGATGCAACAAGACATGCGGCTTTTGCTTTCACACAGCGACCAGCTCGCACATCGAACCGCCTCATCGGCAGAAACAGGCGCTGCAGCTCCTAGCCAAAGCTGGCATGCGCAAAATCAACTTTGCTGGGGGCGAGCCCTTCTTGTATCCTAAGCCGCTCGGCGAAATGATCACCTTCTGCAAGCGCGTGCTCAAGCTCGAATCTGTGTCCATTGTGACCAACGGTAGCCTGGTCCGCGAGGCGTTTCTGCAGGAGCACGCTGACGAGCTGGACATTCTGGCTGTGAACTGCGACTCGTTCGACGAGCAGACCAACATCAGAATTGGCAGGGGCAGCGGCGACCAGGTCAAGAAGCTCTACGAGATTGCGGGCTGGTGCAGAAAGTACAGCATCAGCTTCAAGATCAATACGGTTGTCAACAACCTGAATTGGCAAGAGGACATGAACGAGCATATTGAAAGGCTTCGGCCGTTCAGGTGGAAATGTTTCCAGGTGCTGATTGTTCAGGGGGAGAATGACGACCTAGAAGGCGGCACTTTGAGGGACGGGCATAGCTTTACCATCACCGACGAGCAGTTCGACGCTTTTATCAAGAGGCATGAGGGACAGAAGTGTCTCGTGCCGGAGCCGAATCGGTTGATGGCAAAGAGCTATCTTATTCTTGACGAGTACCTGCGGTTTTTGGACCGAACCGGTAAGCAGCCATCCAAGTCGGTTCTGGAAGTCGGGGTAGAAGAGGCGCTGCAAAGCGTGTTCTGGGACGAGGACGCGTTTCTGGAGAAGGGCGGTCTGTACGACTGGGTGAAGCCGGAAGGCGAGGGCGGTTGTGCTGGGGGAGTGGAAGGTGTGGATTGGTAGACGGGAAGGAAGGAACTCTGCGTTGTGTTAACAGTACCCGAAATCATGCATGTCTGCTCACTATATGGACTCAAGGTGGGTAGGTACCTACCTTGCTTTCCTCGTGTAGATATCTCCGTGTATCAGCACAGAGCGTGGTACATGGTAGGTGATAAATTTACCTCAGTTTCACTCCAGTAACCAGCGGGTTGTCACACGTGTGAACATGATTACCCTGGCCCGAGCCCTGGCCAGTCCGAGAACGACTTGGGTCTTTCGCCTCCTGCTGATTGGTAGAGGCCCAGGAAGGGGCCAGCTCACATGGCGGCCTCCAGAAGGAGCGACCCCGCAGTCTCGAGTTCCATACACGTATAATCGGTGCATCCAGTCTGGTGTGAATTATGTGCATCCGGGATAAACAAAGGGTAACACCACGCGCCACACAGCGCGGACACGCCGGGATTGTCGACATAATTTTCAAGCTGGACTAGAGTCGGCTCGATGTGGACGCTCGTGATTGTTGCCGTCGGACGGCATTATTGTGGGCGGCAGAACAAAAGCAGCGGGAAGTGGTGATCCAACTCCTTAACGATAGCCGAGCGGACGGAAACGCCAGGGACAGCCACGGGAAGACAGTCCTGATATATGCTATCTGGTACGCGCTGGTCAGCATCGTCAAGCGCCGGCTTGCAGTTGAGGGTGTTGAACATGGGTTCGAAAGATCACATTGGAGTGGCGCCTCTCTTGCTTGCCGCGGCGCTCAAGCACCGAGGTGGAAGACATGTTGCGCAGAGGCTAGGGCCTGCGGCCGGGACACCTGTCGTGCCTGCGAGCCGAGTGGCAAGGAGAATACTTGCCGAGCTCTGGGCGTTGAATCGTGATCCGCCCTCTTGCATTGGAGGTCCCCGCGTATTGTGTAATGACCTGATAGCTAAGGTAACCTCCGAGTCTGCCGCAGTCGGACCTTGATGCACTAAATCCGCAAAACTGCCGGCCTCGAGGATATCCTCTAACGGATGTATCAGGTGCGACGTTCAAGCAATCATCATAGGCCCGCTGAGGTTCTGGCCACAGCATACTTCAATCTGCCCTAACCAGGAGGCTAACCCGTATGATGGTTCCCAACACCAGGAAGGGAGCCCATACGAAGTGGGCATCTTCTTTCTCGGGTATGTTTCCCGTCGGACTATCCTCTTAGCCTTATTGCGAGTTCAATTCACGATGCCGATCTGCCATCCAAATATTACACTGTTGGGCGCAGTTCAGCCTCAACTCTTAATGAAATCTGGAATACAGCGTGGGGCCTAGAAAAGGGTGAGTTATTTCGATCGAATTGAGAACTGGTACCAAGCACTGATACAGTACTTCGTCCCTGAAGGAGTTCCCGGGATAGCGACCAAATCTGACCAAGTTTTATAGTGCCCCTCTGTATTGTGTCAACCCTGGGCAGCCTCATCCGCGACGAGCCTGTTTCTATGAATGTGGGCTAGTATCTAAGAGACCCAGAGGCATTCAATGCCAAGGCCTGCGAGAAGGCCGAAAAAATACCTACGCCTGCTAAGGATAGAGCAGCCAGAACCCCAAGAACAATACGCGTGAGACCGATCGGACATGGGGGTTACTACCCATAAAGCGTAGGACAGAATAAGCAAGTCAGATAGGTACGTATCCGTTTGGACCTTCAATCTCGCGCGCAAGGAGTCCCCGAAAATAAGGCATGATACCTATTCATGGTTGCAGGGAACTTGCGAGAAATTGCAAGAGAACGCATATTCCTCAGTAATACCGGTATAAACACACCCCCCTATTGTAACTTTCAAGCGTTAATAATTCTGCTCCCAGGTCTTGAAGCTGAAGGCACTCGCCAGCTTCGGCTTCGCCCCTCCATGGCCAGACGTAGCTGCCCTTGACCGATCCAGAATCTCCTCCTGAGCAAACCCGTAATACACCCTGCTGGCCCTCACGCCCCCTCTGTCCGTGTCCGGGCTTCCTTCCACAAAACTGCTGCTGCAACTAGCAGGAACGGCCCCCGTGTCAGCTGCTCCCTCCCTGATGACTCCGTACCCCATGCGAGTCCTCAGCACCTCGTCCGGCACCTCTCCCCACTTGGAATCCGTGTTCCACGGCAGCGCCTGGAGACAGGGCGCTCGGGTGGCAGCGACAATGCTCGACACATGCACGTCGCGCACGTGGTAGTTGTTTTGGGCGAGGGCGGCGGTACCCAGCGCGGCGCAGATGATTGCCACCGAAATGGCGACGGCGTAGGCAATCCATAAATCGCGTTTCAGGTATACGTAGGCGTTGGCAATGCGCGTCTTGTTGCAGGGGTAGGCCAGGCTGGGATCGGCGGCCGTGGCCGTGACGTTGTCCCTGCCGCTGGGCACGTTGGGCTTGGCGGCCCAGGAGACAATGACAAACTGCGGGTTGGAGAACAGGGAGAGCGTGATGTTCTCGTAGAAGCGCTGCACCTCTTCTCTGAGGTTGGGAACGGCTAGGTACGTCATCTTGTCAATCAGGTTCGTCTGCGTCACGTCGCTTTCCGTGAGAGCGTACGGCAGGTATTTGATCCGGCCGTCGAGGTAGCGGCGCAGGCGAGAGCCAAGGGAGTGGTAGCCAGCCGTCACCCGGTACCGTTCCACGTCAAGAGGGCGGATCCAGTTTGATTCTGGCGTCGCCGTCGTATTGTCTCTTGTGCCGTCGTCCATGGTTTTGTCCACAAATGTCGTGTTGATGATGGGATGCAGGAACTCCCTGCTAACGACGGTCGTAACTTGGGAGGAAAAGGTATGGTTGAAATAGACATTGTAGTTAGTCAGGTAGTGGTCGCACCGGATAATCGACGCCTCAAATGCAGTGTCAAATCCGGGCTCGTTCCTGCTCGTTGGCGGCGGGCCTTCGCCAGTTGGGACAGCATGACCAATCCACAGAACTGGCTCCGTCCTAAAGGCGCCTAGGTTTCTGGGAAAGGGCGGCCCGTCGAGAGGAATACCTGCAGCCCCAGCGTCGATCTGAGGGCGAGCGTAATCGCCGATTGTAGTGCTTGCTATGTAGCCATAATCGCCGGTAGGCATCAAATCGCTGGCATTGAAAGGCACGCCATGATCCCTGCTCAGCTGGGCTTGGTCAAGATTGCGGCCCCTTGCTATCTCGGTGCACTTGTATCCGGGTGCCACAAACGATATGGTATAGCTGCAGTTCCAGCCGACACCGCACGTGTCGGCAGCAACATCAGGCCTGGCAACCACATCGCCGGCCAGAGCGCTACGGGTCGCCACCAAATCGAGTTGGGTGCTGCTGGAGTCCCAGTAGTCAAACCAGGTATCATTGAACGGAGTGAAGGTGGTCGGGGCATCCATGGTGGTATTCCACACGGAGAGGGAGAGTCCTGGGTAGCCGTTGATGAAGTCGGAATTCCTCCAGTTCTTGTCCTTTTCCGCTTCGAAGTTGAGCGTTCTGACGCCGCTGCATTGGCCTACTATGGTCTCTGTAAGAGGTGCAACGGTAAGCGAGCCCGGCGTCAAAATAACGGTTAGCGGGAACAGCCTAGTGGATGGATGGTAAGTGAGTTGCAACCATAAATCCAGAACCGTATCCATTGGGGAGCTGAAAGAGACGTGGTGCGAGCAAAAACCAAAAGAGTTGCACAAACCATGTAAGAACCGCTAGGGCCATGGCCACCTTTGCATTTCTGGCAAACTCCCAATTCAGCAGAGCCATGAATTCATTGACGGCAGCGAAGAGGCTGTCAATGGTCTTCAGCTGCAGTCTCTTTCTCCTCGCTGTCACCCAGATCTGTTGTCGGTAGGCAAAAATAACGGCCCCAACAAGGGAGGACTTGGCAATGTATGACAGAAGACCGCCTATCCGCATCATTTTGATCTGGTCGTCGGCGGGCCTGCCATCAAGGTGAGTGTAGAAGGCGTGGTGAGAACCGGCAAAGATGATGCCGAGGCAGACCATGGCGTACATGGGCCATGTATCGCGATATCTCCACCCCTCCAACCAGGCATACCGGGACTTCTCAACGGAGTCGGAGCGGCTGATTACACTCTCACATCTCTCTGGGTAGTGGAAAGGTGTCTCTGGGATGGTGTAGACGTAGTGTTGCGGGTGATAAGAGGCTTTGGAAGGGGCATCGCCAAACTGGGGACTGTTGTCCACGGCACTACTGCCGAACTGACCAGAGTCGATGGGACTGTATCCGGTAGACGGGACCTGAGGAGCATGACCAATGCCCAGCCCTATGTTGGGCCGAGCGCCTAGACTCGGATCGGCTGCATTTTGCGACGGGTTCAGTTGCCTATGCAGGGAAGAAGATCGCGATGAATCTGACGAGGCCGGGCTAATGTCGGCAGCTGCTGCAATTGGGTCCTGCCCGTCGACAGAGCGTCCTCGATCGAAATCCGGGGAGTAGTAAACCGCTCCTTCTCGCTCTGGCCCGGGCGAAGACTGCTGCTCCATGGCGGCCAGCAGTGACTTGAGTTCAAATCATGAGCAATATATTTGGGCTAACCCTGGCCTTGATTTGGTGGCCGACTCTTTGGATTTCAACGAATTTGAAAGCGGAAACCAGTGGAAGTCGTGGTGTGGGCAATCATGGCACGAGTGGAACTTGGAGTGGGAAGAGAGCCCGGAAGGTTGGACGGGCAATTGGCAGTAATTACTGGTCCCAGGTAAGACCAAGCAAGAAGTCAACGGTATTCTCTGCACGTCATGAGTCCAGATGTCAAGTTGGACGGATGCGGATAGGGACGGGGAAAGGGCGGTGGTTGATGCGACCCGAGTTTCGACCCCAACTCGGGTGTAACGAGCCACGACAGCGTTTTGTGGCACAATGTGTGCAAAGGCACAAATCACAGACGGTCTCCACGGCGCCGTGTGGCACAGTAGTGCAAAGCACAAATCAGAGACGGCCCTGCAGTGCGGAACATGACCAGGGGCCCTGCTAGGCTGCGCCAGCGGGAGAGTCTTGGTCGGCGGAGATAAGGTGCTGCGTTTGCACTTCCTTGCTAGGTTATCCGTATTAAGTAAAGGCAGGCATGGTGGAATGATTTGGCAGCCCGGAGCTCCGGCCGGGGGGGATGGGGGCTGAAAGTCGTGACCACTGACGGCGGAAAGAATTCGAATATGTACCTAGAGAGCTGCAGGATCCTGCAACCATGCAAAGAGTTTGAACCAACAGCAGCCCCAGACATCTCTCGTTTGCCATGGCTCCCGAGGACTTGCATCGTTGCATTTTCAACACAGCAGATGGCCAGGCCCAGCCCCGATATACTCGGGACCAGAACACACTGAGCCCCGGTGATGGTGGTGCGTAACCCACAAGGCTGTCAGCGAGAGGACTATGTGGCGGGAATGAAGCAGTGGGGAAAGACAAAAACTAGACAAAAGGAAGTTATGTGGAAGAAGAAATGTACTGTACAATAACGGTTCGAAAAAAGGGAAGGACGAAACGCGATTTGAACGCGTGACCTACCGGACTGCAGCCGGTTGCTCTACCCCTGAGCTATTCGTCCCGGAATGGACGAGTAAAATTACCCAGATAATTTCCTTATATTTTGGGGACATCACTCTCACCTTAAACAACAGTCTTTTCCCCCCAATAAATGCCTTTGGAGTCTGAGCTACTCGCTTGCAGCACACTGTGAACTACAACCATCACACATCACCCCCAAAGTCCTATAAGATACAGCTAGCTATAGCTTGTAAGCGGGAGACAGTTCTGGCAATAACTACTAGTAGCACAATTATATAATGCTAGACGGAGAGGGGTGTACTGTGTACCTTACTCTTTGTACTTGGTGTATAGATATCTCGACGAGAGGTTTGAGCTCGCTTCACTTGTGGACATCTTCATGCACGAAGTACCTTTTGTGTAGCATTCAGATCCTTCAAATCGGATTCTTCAAACGAGGAATCTCGACCGCCCAGCCCCCAAACACCCACAACATAGCGCGTCTCAGTTCTCCGAGTTACCGCTGAGCCTGCAGGAGGGGAAACCTCGCCACATTACTTATTTTCAAAACAATGGGACGGTACATGTATAGCCGCGGTTAGCCTGTAGCCCGCCGTGACACTTCTGTGGATTACAAGTCATCTTGGTTGGTACAAGTTTAATTGATCGAACGGGCGTACACCCCGTAACCCGTAAGTCAGTCCACAGACAGCAAATACTGCGTCAGCTAATCTCTGAGTGTTGAACAATGACTAAAATCGCGCAAAGTGAGATTATACAAACGATCATCAGTTATTATCTTCTACGGTTCACTATTGTCAAGCGGAATGCTCATGTTGCCCGTACGGGCGGAGACCTCCCCTTCTCCCTGCTAGGTACTAATATACCTGGACCATACTGAAACGGTGCTTCTACTATTAAGTATACCTCGATGGTTCACTATCAGCCTTCTGTAATCCTAAAATGCTCACATCTAGAGAGCGTAAATGGTCACCGCAATTCATTCATCAAAGACGTATCTTTGGCGTCAACTTCAAGCAGAAGTTACAGGTTCCTTCGTGCCGAGATGAGTTCCAGTCATATTGAAATTTGATGGAGTTGGTTACCTGGTGTGTGCCACATTCGGCTGGACAAGCAGGTGAGCCTAGTGTGGCCATGAGAAGTTCAAAGATTCCATTATGCCCATAGGCCCAAATGTGCGTGTATTACTGGACTATATACACCCCAAGAGCCGTCCGCCTACATGTATGCGCAGCATAGGACTTTACAGGCCGTTACGTCAGAAGAATTGCCTCTGGTGGTCCAAGGTAGCTCTCCTTGAATCCATCTCTGGTTGATAAAACGATCTTCTCAAGATAGATCTCAGGTGAATTCACGGCCCAGCGTAAACTGTGTTCTCCGGCTTCCAAGGCTCCAAATTGCACCTTTTTTGTCCAAACTTGATCAGCAACATGATCCATCCATTCGGGTGGAATATCGCCAGCGTGTGGATTGCTAATGTAGTCCCCAAGCACTCTGGTAAAATTCAGTGGTGCGTCATCTACCGTAAGCGAGAATCGCATCTTCAGCTGTGGATCGGTGTCGAGACCTGCGTTGATGTACACGGTTGCTTCTACAGCGTCGCTGTTTTCGAAGAGGTAGAAGTTATACTGAACCCAAGCTGAATCCGCCTGACCTTCCCGTGCCTCGTTGAATGGCCTGAGGGCAATCGACCCCGACTCTGTTCTTGTTCCGAGGTACGGAAATGTTTTGAAGGCGAGGCCTTTGTTGGCGCCGGTTTCCTGCGAACTCCCTTGGAAGTGCGGTGCTTCGATGGAAACATACCCTGCCGTTTCAGGGAACCCGGAGAATCCACACCTTACCACATGGTTGAAGACGGGAACTCGAATGAAGTCAAAGTAAGGGTATGCGGACGGTGTTGATGTAACACCAATCTTGACGGTATCGTTGAATCCGGCTGGCACATTCGCCCAGTTAATAGTTATGTTCAGCCGCTGGTCCATGTGGTTGCGGTCCAGTGTTCCGTCACCTGGCTTGACGGAAATCCAATCAAAGGGCGGATCTTGGATGGTAAAGTTGATGGGCTGCCGGATGTCGCCGCGCATAAACAAGTCGACGGTTCGGACTGCAGGGCCGTAGGGGCTCATTTGTGGCAAGACTGGGGCATAGGCGACAGTGGGCATGGACGCATCGACAGACTCGGCCCATCGGCCTTGCTGGATGGCATTGTCGGATCCTTCAGCCCAAATCCCCAGAGATCCCTGGGAGAACTGCATGTTCTGTCGTTGTTGAACGAAGGACAGGTTGGCGACGATATCTCGAGACGGACCTGCCCAGTTCTTGGGTTCCTGGCCAACAGCGTCGTATTTAGCTTGCGACATTATGTGCATCCACTTTCCATCGAGCAAGCTATCCCACGACTCTAGCAAATCATAGTCGTTCTCGAAATGTTCGAGAACCTGTTTTGCAATTTCATTTGCCGAATTCCGACGTTCAAGAGCGTATCGGTAATTCACCGCTATTCCAATGGCGACGGCGTAGAATGTCTTTGCAGAGACAATGGGGTAGTAGAGGAGCTGAAAAAACGCTGGCTTGAGATCGTCTGTCATGCTGTTATAGAGAGATTCTGTCCTTGTGGACAGTGCTTGCCATCGCTGAAGAATCCTCTCGGCCTCGTGATAGTTCACCGTGGAGAATGTTCCTGGGGTGATGTGTTCGAATCGCCGCATCCCCAGGAGATGGCTTTCTTCCAGCCATATTTCCGCAATGGCATCAGCAAACTCGTCGCCAAACTCCCGTGATGCATAGAGACGGAGGTACTGAGGCATGGTTTCAAATGATATGCTTGATACGTTCCAGGCCAGATCCATGGCAAAGGCAAGGGGAAGTTCCATGGGCTTGATGTCACCGACGTTGACAATCCAGATTTGGTTTGCACCTCGCAAGTGGGCATGAGACAACTCTTTGAGAACTTTGGCCTTCATCGATAGTTAGTTGAAGAAAAAGAATTCGGGGAAGGCATCGTTACCAAGTTGTTCGTATTTGCCCATTTGTACGACCTTGGCAACCCAACATACTCGAAGTGGAAGTAGACCTAAAAGAGGGCGAATAGAGTTAAACATGCCACGGTTCATTTTCCTATGAGATACCTGGTAGTTGTGGAAGGTAGGAGATAGAGACTTGCTTACCCCAACTCCACCTAGTCTAGACGCCTCGTCGCCTGTTGGGAGCCGATACAGATTCCCTTGATTATCATCCGGAAACAAAAGAGTGACATCGCTAGGAACATCGAGTCCGGCGTCATAATATGCGGTTACCTCCTTGTACAAGGCCCAAACCTCTGCTTCCGTTAGCCCCCTTGGATGAAAGTCGAGAACGTGAAAGCTGCAAACACGAGACCGACTTACGACTTACCGCGTCCTCCGTCCCGTGATACTTCTCGATGATTTCTCTCTGCGTTGCAAACACATCTCTCAAAGCCTCGATCGCATTGGGAGTATCGATCGCTGCATCTCCCAAGCCCCTCATGCCAATGGTAAAATAGGACTCATTGCGCCCAGCCCTAGCAACGCCTTCATCCATAAAGGCGGTGATGTTCTCCTTGTTGAGAGACCAATTCCATGGCCCAGATACAGTCTCGTTCCACTCATTTGTTGCCCTCTGCATCGGCTCGTGATGGGAAGTGGAGATGACGATGCCGTAATCATCAGCAAGCTGCTGATTCTTTGGGTCATCGGTGAAAAAGATATTCCCGGGCGGAGGCGTGAACGACTTCCACATTGCTGGCCAGAGATAGTTGGCCTTCAACCTCAGCAGTAGGTCAAAAACGTGCGCGTAGAACTCCGAGTCCAAGGGATGGTGCGTCGCATTATGGAGTCCAGACCACCATGTCGTTAGGGCCGGCTCTTCGTCGTTGATGAAGAGGCCACGGTACTTGACAGTCGGCTCGCCATGAACCGTCACTTTAGGCAGAGCGTATATGCTGGAGCGTTTCTTGGCTGGAACGTCGGCGAACCAGTGGTAACTTGAATCATGATTTTGGTTAGCATTGTTCATCAGGTATTCCGACACGCATGGAGACACAATTTACGGCGACTGGCCACACTGTTCTGCGACAGTGTGAATCCCAAAAATGGTCCCCCTCTTGTCACTCCCAGCGATGACCAAAGCCTTCCTCACCCCCGGCAGCGGGCCCTGAACTACCTCCGTTCTGAATGACTCCCATTTCCCCTTGATTTCTGATGAGTTGAAAATTCCTTGACGATCCAATGCCTGGATCAATGTCGAATTGATGGATCCAGCAATAATAGCAATGTCGATATCGAGCTCACCACGTAGCGTGTTGACGTCTAGGCGATGAACATCTCTTGCCCTGCTTGTGATTTCCGCTAGATCTTGAGATAAGCTGTCCACTGCAATGTGGACCCCCTTGAAGTCGTCCTCCGAGCATATAATCGGCGCACTTGTGATATCAATGGCCGCTGGTGCAGGCCTGAAAGAGACAATGGTCTCTTCCAGAAGGGCTACACATGGCCCCTGGAAGAGCAAAACGGCCAGGACCACAACAGGCAGATGCATTTCATGTGATGGTGTAGAACACAGAGTACAGTAGCCAGCATCTGCGTCATGGAAAGCTTGTGATTATCTAGAGCTGGATATGCGGGGCGAGATTGCAGTCTTTGGTAGATAGTATACCAATACTTGTAGGATTATTAGCGCTCGAATTGGACGGATCATGATGTATTCTTGTATGTACCATATTAGCCGTTTCGGCAAAATCAGCACAACCACTTAAAATCCAAGCGTGCAATAGATTTTCCCCCAATGGCATAACGTTGCATTTTCAATAGCTAGCAACATTGTACTCGAGTCCTTTCAGGCAACTATACTATACAATACCCCCTACCTATGCTATACTGTAACGAATCTCGGTCCCCTACCACTGAAAGGGACTTCTCAGACTGAAGGTTGACTTGAACGGGGTGAGGTTCGGTAGAGCCAAAGGGTCTACAATAAGTGCACAAGCAAGTGTTCACACAGTAGTAAAGACAACTGCTTGTATTGCTTACTGGAGAACCTTCAGGAGGTCCAACGGAAGAGACTATCTATCTAATATACTAATGATTGTCCTTGAGGATCACTCCCTTCCCCGTGATCCTTCCTTGTAATGCTCACCAGGCTCACCGTGAGCCTTGCATTGTTGTTGGTGATCCCTTATACCTGGATCACTACGCCAAGCGTGATCCTTTTCCTATTGGTTACTTAAACGATTGGTCGTCGCGGCTTCCCGCGCTGCTACTGCGCCCACGCCC
>NW_027041881.1:0-2238 GCF_033297395.1 Canariomyces notabilis
GCAGTTGTACATCGTGAGATCCTCATCAGAGATCAGACGATCAATTCGGTAGAGACGGTGGTGGCGACGGGTGAGTCTGGAATCCAGATTGGAAATATGTATGGTGGCAAAGGGTTTTGGGATCGTTAACGGCGGGCAGAGTGGTTCTGGACTTGCGAGGCAGCAAAACATAGTTCCTTAGAACAGGCCAACAATATATATCAGGCTTTACTTACAATATAACAATACTAAGAACCAACTTTCCTAGATGAAGAAGTTTACTCTGGCACAATTACTGATGCTGACACCCCTGTCCTCGATCTTTGGTGGAAGGCCCTGGTTGAGTTCATGGTGGTAAAGATCACACAATTGACTGTTCTGGTGGTTAGGCCGGTCATATTCTCTATACCGCACATCAGGGGAAACAAGGGGTTCAGGCAGTTCCTAGGGGGGAGCAGGTGTCACTGAAAGGGTTGGGCTACATGGTCTAGTACCTGCTGCTTGAGCAAGGATTGCCACCCTCACCTTGTCCTGAGGTACTAAAGGAATTTCACCGGAGGGTGGGATTGTCCATGGCTCCTTTCTTGTAATTCTGAACCGAACTCTACGCGGGGAGCCTTATGGTCGTCGGTGGATGAAATAGAGCAGATATTCATGCGCGCTTCACATAACGTTCACACATGAGGTTGGGCCGAATTGTACTCTTGAGCAGGAGCGGAGCTGATAGATTGACCATGAAGGACCTTGCAACTTATTGTCTATCATTATATTAGCTTCACCTCATCGCCTTTCCATGCTACTATAAACTTCGCGTCTCACGTCTAGGGCAAGGTGCCTGGATCCCAAGACAACGGTCAACGCCAAGGTCTCGATCTTAGCCAACCAAACGCATTTGTGATCCCCATCAACACGTCTTGGTTAATAGCCGCGTTCGTGTTCATGGTGTGTGTCGAAGCGACAGCTGCACCGCGGGCGACCTGCCAGTCTCATCAGCCCAGGAGGAGCCTTTCCGAGGTATACCAACAGTGGGGCTAGTGCATAAGGAGCAAGAACGTAGCGACGTGATCTCAGCGACCTAGCGTGCTCGCGCTGCGAGTACCGGCCCCGGGGCTCGTCAACCTGACCGAGCTGGCCAGCGTCGAACTGGACGCGACCGTGGCTCACACAGCCTGACTCAGCCGACACGGTGCTCTTCGTGGGAAAGCCTCGACACTACAACAGAGCCGCCCGAGCCAGGAGCAGACCTGGCAATCAGTACACAGGCTGCTCTCAGGGTTGCCAATCTCTTACGGCGCCGACAACATCCGAAGGCAGATTGCCGGTCCACATCGCATGCTGGCGATGAGCGGGGGAACCGACCTAAACTGGCGCAGTCCTGCATCATGTCATAAAATAAACCCTTAGCGGCCCAGAGGGCTGCAGCCAGCATGCAGGACAGGTCGGAGACCAATCGCTTAGTTAACCAATCAGAAAGGGAATGAAGGGAACGAGAACGTTCCAAATGTTCCAGGTACACAGGTATCTGGGGGAGGAAGCTGTGTATAGTTCACGATCTGCGCCTACAGGCACTGCAGTAGCTTTTTCAGTAAGCAATACAAGCAGTTAGCCCAGCGACTGTTGAGACAATTGCTTGTGCACTTGTCGTGAACCCTTTGGCTTCACCGAACCTCACCCCATTGACAAGTCATACCTTCAGGAATCCCTTTCAGAAGTTGGGGCTTGAGATTCGTTACACCTGTCTTCTACAGTGGTATCACCAAGATGCGCCATGACGTTAAGCGCGCCAGTCCAACAAGAACACACCGCTTCATCCTTAGTTTGCGTGATGCTGGAAAGCTGGTTCGGGACTATACCCAGAACATCGACTGCCTTGAAGAGAAGGTTGGCCTGTCTACCGATTTGCGAAAGGGTCCTGGAAGTCTATCTCGGTTCTGCAGGAAATACCAGTCAAGAGATGTCCGAGGCCACCACCGAGTCGACTACGAGCCACGACTCCAAGAGACTAACAGAGGCATCGAATGTGTTCTCCTCCATGGATCTCTCCGCCGTTTGCGATGCTCCAACTGTTTTATCACATGTTGCTGGGACGAGTGTGGCCGAGAAGCCAAAACCCTGGCAGGACAGGAACTTCCGTGCCCCGGCTGTGCCGAGATATCCGAAGCCAGAACGGCAGCCGGGAAACGCGCAACCGCAATCGGAAAACTTCGACCGGATATCGTGCTTTACAGTAAACAGGACCCGTGGGCTGGCTCGATCTCT
>NW_027041881.1:3663-6543 GCF_033297395.1 Canariomyces notabilis
CATCACCAACCAGCCGCTACGTCGCAAGCTCCACCTCCGGCACCGTCCATCAAATCCCGAGCCGAGCCAAAAGCGATCGAGTCCATATCAGAGCAACCGACTCCTGTCCTTCCCACGTCCCAGAGACTCTGGAACGCCGCGTACAACAGCCTCGCGGAGGGCAAGGATACCACAAAGCTTGTCGAGTCGTACATGGAAACCCTGGACAAAGTTCTTGGGGAGAGGACTGGTGAACCCACCGTCGACGTTTCCACAACACTGAAAGACCCGAGCCAGCGGCAGGCGCACATGAGAAAGCTGGTAGAGGAAGGCCAAGCAAAAATTTCCAGGCTGTCGAATATTACGCAGGGAGTCGGTGATGCCGTCCAATTCGTTCTCTCAGCCAAGGCCATGGTCGACTTGGCGATCCAGAATATACCCCAAGCAGCGCTGCCGTGGGCTGGTGTCTGCATTGGACTGCAGGTACGTATCCGTACACGGCCGCCCAATAGTTGTGTTGGTTAACCTCCATCCAGATCCTGCTGAATCCTGCTAAAGCAATAGAGTCCAACCTGGCGGGCATCGTGCATGTTATCTCCCGGATGGACTGGTATTGCGCCTTGACCGAACATATCCTAAGCCACAACAACATTGTGGTAGGGAAGGAGAGCTTCAAGTCTGTCCAGCTTCAGTTGGAAAACAGGATCGTTGAGCTCTACAAGGCTCTCCTTCTGTATCAGATGAAGAGCGTTTGCTCTTTCTACCGGCATCAAACCTGGATCGCTCTCCGCGGCCTTGTGAAGGTCGACGACTGGGATGCCTATCTGAAGAGCGTCACAGATACCGAGGCAACTCTTCAGACTGATTTGAATCAGTTCAACAGTCAGCATACGAAGAGCCTCCTAGGGAAGCTTGTCGAGAAAGGGGAAGAAAGGAAAGCGCTAATTGGAGATATTCATCAAGCTCTTCAAAGCAGCATCGCTATGCAAGAGAAGACCCACAAAGCTGTCCAGGATGGCAACACTCTGCGCAAGGAGATTCACCGAGATGAGAAGGACACGCAATGCCTCCGAGACCTCCGCCTGACCGACCCGCGCGACGACAAGCAGCGCATCCAAAACACGAAAGGTGGCCTGTTACGAGACGCGTATCACTGGGTCCTTAACAACTCTGAATTCCAACAATGGTGCAAAAGCCTGGACAGCAACCTCCTTTGGGTCAAGGGCGATCCCGGCAAGGGCAAGACAATGTTACTCTGCGGCATTATCGACGAGCTCCAGAGATTGACTTTGGGAACAGGCCCTCTATCATTCTTTTTCTGCCAGGCCACCGACGAGCGGATCAACAATGCCTCCGCCATCCTACGCGGCCTCATCTACATGCTCCTCGACCAGCAGCCATCCCTTGTCCCTCATGTGCGGAGAAAGTACAAGCATGCAGGAAAAGCACTCTTCGAAGATGCGAATCGATGGGTTGCTTTATCCGAGATCTTCAAAAACATTCTGCAAGACCCAAGCCTGGAGGGCGCCTACCTGGTCATCGATGCGCTCGACGAATGCATAAGCGGCCGGCGAGAACTTCTCGAATTTATCGTCGAGATGACATCTACGGTTCCTCACGTCAAGTGGATCGTCTCCAGTCGCAACTGGCCAGATATTGAGAAGATTCTTAATGCAGCGACACAGAAAGTACGACTGTGTCTGGAGTTGAACGAAGCATCCGTCTCCGAGGCCGTTACTGCATACGTCAGGGTCAAGGTAGATCGGTTGGCGAAGCGAAATAAATACCACCCCGATACGAAAGATGAAGTCCAGAAATATCTGTCACAAAATGCACATGGCACATTTCTTTGGGTAGCCTTGGTCTGTGACAAACTTGCCGACATCTCAGGATGGGACGCTGAATATGAGATGAAGTTGTGTCCGCCCGGACTCGATGCCCTCTACAGGCGAATGATCGACCAGATTTGGGCCAGGCCACCAAGAAACTCCCAGCGCTGCAAGGATATATTGGCTGTCGTCTCGGCCGTTCTCAGGCCAATTACATTGGATGAACTGCCATCTCTTGTGGAGATGGACCCTCGATATTCTAGCAGTGACAAAGCTCTGGTGGAAATCGTAGGGGAATGCGGTTCTTTTCTTACTCTCCACGAACGTGTTATCTCGTTCGTCCACCAATCTGCCAAGGACTTCTTGTTCCAGAAGGCGTCTCAAGAGATCTTCCCTTTAGAATTGCAAGATGTACACCACTCCATCTTCTCGCGGTCGCTGCGAGTCCTGAACAAATCGTTGCGCCGCGACATTTACAGCCTTGGCGCTCCTGGATCTTTAATTGTTGACCCCAAACTATTCGACCCAGACCCGCTGGCTGCAGTACGGTATGCTTGTGTCTACTGGATTGATCATCTCTACGATTGGCAGTCACGCAAGAATACCAATCACCAAAATGTGTTCCAGGATGGCGGTGTCATCGATGACTTTCTGAGGCAGCACTATCTCCACTGGCTCGAAGCTCTCGCACTTTGCAGGAGCATGTCGCAGGGAGTATTGTCAATGGCAAAGCTCGAGAGCATTCTTCAGGTCGGTTCTACCTGGTGATACTTGTCCTTTCATTTAGCGCTTCTAACATCACTTAGCAAAAGAACGTTGCATCACAATTACCAAGGCTGGTTTATGACATGCGCCGATTTGTTCAATACTGCAGTCAGCTAGTTGAAAACTATCCACTTCAGGTATACGCTTCAGCACTTGCGTTCAGCCCTGCCAGAAGCATGACACGAAATCTGTACAAGAGGGAAATGAAGTGGATTACTGCCGGGCCGGTTGTAGAAGAAGATTGGAATGCTTGCACACAGACGCTCGAGGGGCATAGCGGTTCGGTCTGGTCCGTCGCGTTCTCGCC
>NW_027041882.1:0-1991 GCF_033297395.1 Canariomyces notabilis
ATTCGTCAGATTGGATTTCCTAGACTTGTCCGACAGAGGTTTTTACCCGGCCTATACGGTACGGTTTTTCCTTTGTACATAGCTGGAGCGGGTCCGAGGAGCCTGTTAGATAGGCATAGCGGGGTAGGAATAATAATAGGGGCGTGACGCCTCGCGATCCCGTCGCTCTCCTAGAACCTCCGCACCACTCTTGGCTGGTTGTTTCCGCTGTACCTCGGCTCCAAAGAGTCCTGTAGGAAGCATGCTTTCCCAATCCATATTGGATTCGGGCTTTAGCGGTTCCTCGTGCTTCCATTGCCTACTAGGCCTAGACTGTTTATTCCACTCATCTTTCTAAATGCCCTGTTCAATCCAGCGCATCTTGATGTTGAAATGTGCGTGTTTGTAAATGCTGTCCAAGCTAGGTGGGTATTTGTAAATCCGGTTTCGATCCGCTTCGAATAGCCGTTCTAGCTCTTTGTAATACTGAGCTATGAACTGGTAGTAAGGAAGCGAGGCGCTGTGCTCCATTCTTAGCCGAAATTTCCGCTCATATCGCCGTTGTTGCGCCTCGTTGGGACCGTTGGGGCTTTGGATCGCGTCATGGGGCCCGAAAACTGAGATCGGTACGACGGCGGAGAGTCGCTGAATTGCTCTCGCTTACGCTGAAGCCGCTTTGGGTTGTTGAGTAGTACCTCTAGGGCAAGATCTGCCTTTTGCAAACTATCGCCTTGGATAGAGTCTGCTATGGTGCGGGGTTTGGCTAACTGGTGAAAGGTGTAAAGGGAGTGTGGTTGTGAGGAACGGTGGAGTGTCCCGTGTGGGTGTTCAACCTTATCCAACCGCTGGCTATCTAGTAGTCACGCTGCCAAGCCGGTAGAAATGTAACGTAGCGCCAATGCTGGCGCAGAACTCCCGACAGGGGTCCTAGTCCCACATTCAAAAAGATCCCTCTCGACACTGAGAAAAGCTAGGTAAACGTAAGAATATAGAGCATCTAGTGAAACTCTAAACGGACGTTTTATTCCAATCCCACTTGTAAGAAAAAAGTGGCTGTTTTGATGTTAAAATTCGACTTTTTGGGTTGACACTTGGCTTTAAGTCAGGCGCTACCGAACAAACCATGGGGCCATTGTACACGGACTCCTAGGACCAGCCAACACCCCTCGGCGCCACTCACCGCGCGCGCGTCTCATCCCTGGTCCTGGATTGATTTCATCCAGAAACAGGATATTTTGCACCCCTCGGAACCTGGCGCCAGCCATCTGCATACCCGTTGGCTCAGCACATATGCGGTAGTGGCTGGGCCTCGATTGGAAGCTCGGAAGAGGCAGCCTAACTTGTCACCCTCCCCGCTTGCTCTGGGGCTCGAGTGATCCCGACGGAAATACCTGAGATTTCTTGCGTCTTGATGACCTGACGTGTTTGCGCTGTGCCTCGTGGTCGTTCATTCTCCATGCCTTACCCTCTTGCCTTGTTCTCTCTGATACCGCTCAACAAGCGAGCTGAGCAAGTTGTAGCGGATCTATGCAAGAGTCACCTCGTTTCCACCTTGGAAGGCGGTGCATCGGCGCTCGATGTCGGTTAGGTTCGGCCGCCATCAGCGGACGATGCCACCTTGGCGACACTAGGATGCTGCGGCGATATCTTTGTTGGGGGCGCTAGTATTTCGAAGATTTCAATTCTCGTTCGAGATTGACCGAGAAACCGGCATCGCCATGTTCTACGACACTCGTCAGACCCTGACAGTGGAGCTCCTGGCGGGCGGACTTAAGACAGTGCCGGATCTTGCCAGGCCTTGGCAGTTCCCAAAAGTGGGGCATTGACAGGGTCTTACGAGTGTCAAACTCCCTACTTACCTGGTATACGGATACGGGTTCTGGAACAGGACCCCGGAACTACAGCCATAAGATACACGCGGGCATCACCACCCATCTGCTCCTCGTGTAACCTTAGCAATTCCACCGCATTAGCAACTTGCCTATCACCCCCGTGACATCACGCATACATTA
>NW_027041882.1:4911-6002 GCF_033297395.1 Canariomyces notabilis
TTGCAGCCGAAAGTATCCCCATCTGGAACCCGGTTTCGTCGAAATTGTAGATATCCCCCTCTTGAATCGCGTACTTGTCAATCACGTTTCGTACAAGCCGAAACTACGCGTTTACTACGTTAGGATCTTCGCATTGGGTCCTCTGGTAATCGATCCGGCGTCAAAAACGTGTTGTAAGCTCGGGGTGTCGGCTCACGAAGTTGTACGCCCATCGGGGTCCGACGCGTGACGCGTCGCGTGCTACGCGAAGACGATCAGCCATATCTTGGACGTCAGAGAGCCGGGGCTGAAATCCTCGAGCGTCAAGGTCGAGTACCCTCTCAAGAAGTGCCTTCTCTTCCAAGTCGGTCAATTTTTGAAGGTTGGCTGGTATTTCACGTCGTGGTTGCTTTCCAGCGCGTCGATTCTGGAGCGAGCTTCGTGGAATCTCGTAGATCGTAGCAGCTTTCGAACGGAAAGTTTAGGGATTTTTTTAAAAGCTTCGAGTGCAACGAAAATGCGACTCACTTTTGGAAGAGGATCCATTGTGTTTTGTGAAAGAAATTCGCGATCAAGTTCGAGAGGTTGCAAAGTGAAGAAAAGTGGCCCACTCGTTATGCTGGCCCACTCGTTATGCAAGTACGTTACACAATAATTAAGTAGTTTAATGCCTGTATAGTGATGTCCAATAACTTTCGCCTGTCTGTCATCTTAACTGATTTGTTGCAGACCTCCGCAAGGGAAAGTAGTGTAGGTAGACCTTTTTGCAGTAGAGATGGCGTAGGAGAGAGGCTGGCGCCTGTGGTTAGACAGGCCACCGGTTTGCAATGACGGAAGCGAACATTGGAGTCTCTATGCCGATCTCCATGCCAACGAGGGCTGCCTAACCGATTGGGAAGTGTAGTGGATTGACTTGGTAGGTGGTATTTAGGCGGTATACAAAAAGATAAAGAGAATAGCTAAGTTAAGTAGGCGGTAGAAAAGGTAGTAGGCGGTAGATAGGTTACAGTTATAAGCTAACGAGGAAGGTTGTACAAAGGTAGTGAGCAAGATTTGTCTGATTCTGTTCATGCGAGGTAGTAGGGTGGATCAGCGGCACAATAATCCCAGGA
>NW_027041883.1:0-1373 GCF_033297395.1 Canariomyces notabilis
CAAAACATAAAGAGGATGGCTAAGTGAAGTAGGCGGTGTAAAAGGCGGTGTAAAAGGCGGTGTATAAAACGGTGGGCAGGAGATAGGTTACAGTTCTTGGAGCAAACAGAGCTTGGATATGTAGCTAACTTACCTAAGTAGGCGGTGTGCTAGGCGATGGGTGGGAAGACTGATACTGTCGTAGGCTAATTAGGAAGGCGGTGAACTGTCCTTCACTGTCTGACGTATCTTATGATTGCTTGATTCAGGGCCCAGGAGTCCGTCAGGACTCCTGGGCTATTGTACGGCCCACCGCAGGTTACGTATCCTGAGTTGGGGTATAGTCAGGTTATGGATTTTGTGGAGGATGTATGGAAAGATGAAGGGGATGAGCTGAGGAGTCCCAAGGTGCGCGGGTACCCCAAGGAAAGGGCGCCTCCACGGTTCTGAGTTGGGGAAACGTGCGCCTTGGCACCTGGCGAAGCCAAAGCATGGCGACATCACAACTTTGGGGGGCTGAAAACTCTAGATTGCTGATACTGACAACATGGCCCGCAATGCCCGTTTTGGCGAACATTTGATCTTATCAGCGTTTGCGCACAATGACTTAGAAATTAGTACTCCAGTCAAACGACGGTGCCAGCGACGGCGCCATCTCTACCTCGGTTCCGCGCGAGATTCCGGGATGCCCATGTTTTGGACCAGATTACGTTCGAAACTAAGGAAATTGAAGGACGCTCTCTCTTCAGTCGTTACCGTAGACCTTCGGTCATATGACCGATGCCTACTACCACGAGCTTGCTTCCGGCCGGGGCGAATCAGGTTCCTGAGCTACCTGCGAATGGAGTGTCTGACTCTGGGTGTGTGGTAGCGTTACCTGTTGTTCTAGCCGCTGAGTACATTCGAGCACGGGAAGGCCACTGACAACTGTACAAAGATGCCACCAAGCTCCATACACCCATGTGGCAACGGAGGCCGTCTATGACATTGGAGATGCAATAGTTACCGGTATACCTGCTATATGCATGGGGTGTCGCCGCCCGAGGCCGTAGTAATGTCTGTGGTTGGCCAAGCGCGTTGGATGATTTTTTCCCCGAAGCACGGGAGCCTATTGGATTCGTGACAGGAAGGGGTGCTCGTCAAGTGTCACTGTCTGCGAGTTGCGGGGAAAGAAGCAGGAAGAGAGGCAAAAAGAGTCTCGTCAGCCCCGGTCACCAGCCAGCTCGTTCGGGATGGACTGACAGGGAGGTGTGCCCGCCGCAAGTACAAACCGGCTAGCCCGGCTTGACAGGTTGGGAGCCTACTTGCTTTCCACACCACCCACGAGCTGCAGGGAGCAGGAATAGCTGCAGAAATGGACGCCGGGAATGTTTATCAACCGTTAGCCCGAATCC
>NW_027041883.1:4498-5309 GCF_033297395.1 Canariomyces notabilis
AATTTCGTCTAGGTAGCCAGCTTGTCGTTGCTGAGAAGGCCGAGTTGCTAGATCCGCACAGGACGGTGTACCGCTTGGACCTCAAACCACCACCCTGGCTCGGTTTGCCACCGACAGTGATCCTCAAGAAGCGAAAGGCCGACTGGGAAGAGGAGTTCGAAAAAGAGAAGCAAGCCTACGACGTCTTAAAGCCGATTCAGGGGACCATTATTCCGCATTTCTATGGCGAAGCGGTGTATGATGGATCCCCGACATTGGTTTTGTCATTCATTGTTGGGAAGACCCTATTCGAACTATGGCGCGATCTCCCCGAAAACGACTTGCGACAGCGCCTTGAGGAGGCTCTCAGTGCTCTGACATCATATGGAGTCCACTACACCGATATGAAACTAGACAACTTTCTAATGGTGAATGACGGGCGAGTGATGGTTGTCGACCTTGAGCAGGTAGAGTTCGATGCCACAACGACCTGGGAGGAAAGTATCAATAGCGCCAATGTTGATTCTCTGATCGAAACCTTGAGGATGATGCGCCAATATTGCGATCGTAGCGCAGCCAGGGCGAGGCAGAGGTAAGCTCATCCATTGGTGAGTAAATGAGAGATAGAAGAGAGACTAGCTGACCACATTTGAGCCTTAGATAGCAGAACTAGAGGCCGTCCTTCAACACCAGTCTCAGAGACATTGGGTAAAACGCAAGGCTGTCCCAGTTGTGTCTGCCGTGCACGAGAGGGCTGTCGTCGTCGGTCAGGTTGATACCAGGTCTCATGAGTGCTTCAAGGGCGGACTAGGAGAGAGATCTTCAATGGTCA
>NW_027041884.1:0-3029 GCF_033297395.1 Canariomyces notabilis
CCAGTGACCCATTGCTGAAATTCGAGTTGTCCTTGTTCGTCGACTGAGATTACGGCAATTTCCTTGCTTGCCCGTGTCTGCTTCGATCGTCGTATGCCGCCTCTTCCGGATCCTGTCGTGGTCTCACTGCCACTGCTCAGTTCCTGCGGTGGGCCCGTGGGTAACGCCTTGTCCTGCGTACTACCTCTCCGCGGCTCCATTTGCGCGTCTCCCATCACGTTGGTTGGATGCGACGGCGTGTCTCGCGGTCGCAGGTGGCCACCTCCCTTCCAACTGATGTCTGGGTCATACTCCTCGTGCCAGGGTCGTCCGAGAATCATATCTTTCTCTGGTCCCATGTCCACGATGTCGAATATCACTTGGGTGGTTTTCCCCTCCACCTCGATGTCAAGTGGTTCTGTTTCTCTCCGGACCCATTGTGTGTCAAATGGTCCTGTGACGATGTGGGACTCCTCCTTGGGTCTCCACGGGATTCGTAGTTGATTGACGAATTTGGGTGAGATGAGGTCAAGTTGCGATCCTCCATCTACCAATGCAAGTGCCTGGAACTCCTTCCAGCGCGCTGTGACCCACAATCGGTTGTCGGGTCTCCCTGTGTGCGTTGCTGCAACTTCCTTGGAGTCTCGTTGCATGCCCAGCCATTCGATTGGCGGGTCGAGATAGGCCTTTCGTCTGCGCCAGCTCTTCCTGCACTGCGCGGCCTGTCGCCTCTGTTCGGGACTTAAGCGCTTCCGGGCCCCTCGAAGGGCCCTGAGCCGTTTCCCAACTGGGTTTGTAGCTCGGTCGACTGTTCCGATGTAGGAAAGGCGTCCCCTTCCTCAATGCCTTCGCCCAGCGTGGCATTTTCTCGAAGCCAGTTGATGCGTGCTTCTTCCCATCGTGGGCTTCCACGCCTTCGTCGTCGGTAGGTGCCTGGTTCCCATGCCAGGGCCTTCCGCTCGTGGAATTCTTGGACTTTCTCGGCGATGTGCCTTATACAGGTAGCATCCCTGCATAGCTTGTAGTTCCCGTGTGCCTGGCATGCCGCTGGCCATGCCCGAAGTGGCCACACTCGGAATGTTTTGTCGTTGACTTTGGCCACATACCACAAGTCGTCGTCGTTCCCCTTCCCGTGGTGGAACGTCCATGTCACTGGCTTTTGCAAGCCCTGTGGTGTCGTTCCCCTAACTGGCCAATGGTTGAAATCGTGCTTGTCCTTGAAGTGGTATCGGCAGTGGTGGTCCACACACTGGAACCATGGGGCAAAACGATGGTTGTTTGTTCCCTTCCAGAGCTGTGGTGCATCCCCCACCACGTAGGTGAAGTCTGGTCCGTACCTTTGTGCTTCAATTTCTTGCGTGGTTTGGCCGGTGCTGATGTACTGACGCCACTGCCAGTACTCTTCCCATGTGGGCGGTGCGCGCCCTGCCCACCGTTCTCGTTCCCACATCTCGTTGTATTCGGTCTCGGGTTGGCGCAATCCTTCCAACGTTTCATGTTCGAATCCCCATGTCGATGGTCCGTCGTAGTTGGTGCTGGGGTTGCGTTCCCATGTTTGGTCAGCGAGTTTCTGCTCGAGCTTGTGGATTTCATCGTCGAGTTCAGCGTTGCGTTCTCGCAGTTCGATTACTCGCTTCTGCAGATAGACGACGTTCGGTCCTTCCTGCTCATCTCCTGCACTGCGGACCCTCCATCGTCCATCCGAGTCTTGGACCAATGGGAGTCCCCACGTCCTTGCCGTCTCCTGGACGTGTGCTGGGGGTGCGACTTCCCCGGTGTCGTCCGTCTCCAGCGTTCTTTCTTCGGGAACAGGGTTCAGGTATCGTTCAGTGTGTTCGTCAGCGTAGTTGGCAGCTGCGACCTCTGTGACCCTTGCTCCTCGAGTGACGGTTGCAACTTCCTTCCCTGGGACAGGCTTCCAGTCCTTGCGTGGACTGCGACATTCCTTCTTGAAGTGTCCTTTCTTTCCGCAATTGTAGCAGGTGATGCCAGTCTTGTCTTTCTTGGCGTTGCTCGGACCAGCCCACTGAGCCTGAGCTGCGTCTACATCCATCCTGCCCGGGTGCGTTCCGTAAGACGTGTTTCCTCGGCGCTGCTTCTTGTCGTTCACCTTGTACGTCTGAGGTACTCCGCCATGTCCCCTGCGCTGTTGCTTGCGCGCATACAGGCGTTCGTCGATCCGAACCGCCATGGCGATGTACTCATCCAGGGAGTCAGGTCGATCCATCATGTACAATTCGTCCTTGACTTCCTCCTTGAGTCCATCATAGAACAGTTGCATCAGCCCCTCCTCGTTGATCTCAGCCCTCAGCGAATCTTGTCGGAATTGAGTGGCATAAGCTGAGGCCGACTTGGTTTGCTTGAGTCGTGCAAGTCGTTCCTGGGCGTGCAACTTTTCATCCACCTCACCAAACACCTTGTGGATCTCCTCCTCGAACCGCTCATAGCGCTGGAATACATGCTGAGTGAAGTCTTCCTGGTCGTCTCGGTCGGGATTCTTCAGGAAGTCCTTCAGGGTCGGTTCGAACCACTTGAGTGCCTTGCCCTCCAGACGGGATGCTGCGAATGCGACCTTTGAGGCTTCGTTGGCGAACCGCTCGGTGTAGTACAGGAGGTAGGCCTGCATCTGAACAAGCCATCCGGCGAGGTCCTCCTTGTTGCCTCCGTACTTGGGGGGTGCTTCCAGCTTGGCCTTGGTGACGGCAGCGTTGCGGAGTTGAGCGTTCTCAGCCTCCAGCTGCGCAATACGGTTGTTGGTCTGGGCCAGGAGCTGCTGAACCTGGGCCATGGTGACAGGGGTGTTTGCTCCCTGGGCATCGTTGTAGTTGGGGGGGGCACTGGTGTTGCCGGTGTTGGTGTTGCTAGGCGGCATGATGACCTTCAGTCAAGTCCGTGACAGTGACCAAAGTGAGTAAGCAACGTGTGACGAATCTCGGTCCCCTACCACTGAAAGGGACTCCTCAGACTGAAGGTTGACTTAGACGGGGTGAGGTTCGGTAGAGCCAAAGGGTCTACAACAAGTGCACAAGCAAGTGTTCACACAGTAGTAA
>NW_027041885.1:0-2090 GCF_033297395.1 Canariomyces notabilis
TTGGAGCAAACAGAGCTTGGATATGTAGCTAACTTACGTAAGTAGGCGGTGTGCTAGGCGATGGGTGGGAAGACTGATACTGTCGTAGGCTAATTAGGAAGGCGGTGAACTGTCCTTCACTGTCTGACGTATCTTATAATTGCTTGATTCAGGGCCCAGGAGCCCGTCAGGACTCCTGGGCTATTGTACGGCCCGCCACAGGTTACGTATCCTGAGTTGGGGTATAGTCAGGTTATGGATTTTGTGGAGGATGTATGGAAAGAAGAAGGGGATGAGCTGAGGAGTCCCAAGATGCGCGCGGGTACCCCAAGGAAAGGGCGCCTCCACGGTTCTGAGTTGGGGAAACGTGCGCCTTGGCACCTGGCGAAGCCAAAGCAATGGCGACATCACAACCCTGGGGGGCTGAAAACTCTAGATTGCTGATACTGACAACATGGCCCGCGATTCCCGTTTTGGCGAACATTTGATCTTATCAGCGTTTGCGCACAATGACTTAGAAATTAGTACTCCAGTCAAACGACGGTGCTAGCGACGGCGCCATCTCTACCTCGGTTCCGCGCGAGATTCCGGGATGCCATGTTTTGGACCAGATTACGAAGGATAAGCGTGATGTTAAACAAGGGATTTCCGGCAAAATACCCACCAAAAAGGACCTAGACAAACAATTACAGCTGGCCGTCGGTCTTCGGTCCTCGCGAGAGGCTCGGAGTCTCTACAATTCTCATCACGACGCCGCCATGGCAGTCGCCTCCCCGCATCGCCCCCCCTTCGACAACATGCCGACCGAGATCATCGCACTGATCCTGGGCTTCCTGCTAGCCACGCCGTCAGAGAATGGCGAGACATGCCCCATCACTTACAACCAGCTGACCGCCTCGCTTTGACATAAGAGCGGATATACTCGTTGACAGAATCC
The DNA here is from genome assembly GCF_033297395.1 of Canariomyces notabilis. Taxonomy (NCBI): domain Eukaryota; kingdom Fungi; phylum Ascomycota; class Sordariomycetes; order Sordariales; family Chaetomiaceae; genus Canariomyces; species Canariomyces notabilis. The sequence continues at coordinate 917 of NW_027041885.1, forward strand.
ATGTCTATCGGCATTCTGTTGTCGGTATGAATCCATCCACCAAGACAGGATTCGAGCTCCTCTTCTCGCCTGCTTGTCACGACGAGGTGAACTTGTTTCAGATCAGGCCCAACCAGCGTTTTCATCCAGTCGAGCAGTTCGGCTCTGGTAGTGCACTCATCAAGAGCATCTAGTATGATATGGACTTACCAAGATGAAGAACTGTCTGCGAGCCTTCCGAAGCGGCTAAGAACCTTTGACACCGCCTCCAATGGCGGCATTTACCCAACCACGATGCGTACTCTCCACTTGTGCATGGAGAGTACACAATCGCCTGCATGTGTTCTTGAAGGTAGGAATTACTCGTAGAGCAGCCCCATCATGGAGTACGCTATGTAGAGGAAGGTAAGCATGTGATCCAGGGTCGGGCTTGCTGTCGGCGGAAGGTCGGCCTGATCGGGGCTCAATATGAGCTGTCTGTTCTCGACTTCGTCGATATAGAGTTGGGTTGACGTAGAGGGTCTGACGAATCCATCAGATAGCTTTTGGCAACAGGTGGCGTGAGAAAAAAAGAAAAGAGTAGAGGCCTGGACAAGTTGATGACCGAATGTCAACGAATCGGATGTAGTTAGCGCGCCAAGGCCCTTTAGGCTTCGTGCCTCCGGGTGAAATAAGTTCCATCCGTCCATCCATCTGCGGGCATAACCCCGCCTTTTGCTTTCTCCTCGATGCTTAATTGTAATGGTGCCCAATTTTACCTCGTAAGCAGAGAGATCCAAACCCGGCCAGATTTCCCATTACACTTGAGCTTATAAAGTTCAGTAGAGTCCGGTGTTCAAAATGGGGGCATGTGCGTCTAGAGAACGCCCTTCCTGGATTCATGACAATTTTGAGGTAAGATCCATATTACGCTGCTGTTGCTAAGGCGTCAGGTTTTCGATCTAACACAATAAATAGAAAGTATGTTTTAGCTAAGTATCGGAAGGTCCCTCTTACGTTAATCATACGTTGGAGGTATGCGAATGGGCTATGGCCTAATAAAACCCGCTGACCTTCGCGTGTGTAATGGTATAGGATGTAAGTGGATGCCTCTGAAATGGATCAGATGGTGATGATTGCTGACCCTGGTGTGTGTGGTGGTGTAGCACGTAAGTGGATGCCTCTGAAATGAATCAGATGGTCATGATTGCTGACC
>NW_027041886.1:0-1784 GCF_033297395.1 Canariomyces notabilis
AGAAAGCCTTCCCGGTCGAGGCCGTTTGTCACAAGCTGGCCGGGATCGAGATCGAAGAGGTGGAGGACGAAGCAAGTTTGACAATGCTCAAGGATGCCGCGGGAGGGATCGACGAGGATCTGTCAGGTGCGGCTGCACAGAAGATCGACGCAATCGCGGGAAGGAACTTCGCCAAGGATGTCAGGATGGGGGGCCATGCAAGGATTGTGACGGGAACCAATATAATACAGGGAAAAGCCGGCTGTAAGATGGTTGATTTGTCTAAAATCTACTGTGCTGAAGGTCGCCAGTTCTTCCTCTCTATAATGATGATCTGCTGCAAACCACTTGCTTGTTATGATCTTACGAAGGATAAGCGTGATGTTCAACAAGGGATTTCCGGCAAAATACCCACCAAAAAGGACCTAGACAAACAATTACAGCTGGCCGTCGGTCTTCGGTCCTCGCGAGAGGCTCGGAGTCTCTACAATTCTCATCACGACGCCGCCATGGCAGTCGCCTCCCCGCATCGCCCCCCCTTCGACAACATGCCGACCGAGATCATCGCACTGATCCTGGGCTTCCTGCTAGCCACGCCGTCAGAGAATGGCGAGACATGCCCCGTCACTTACCACCAGCTGACCGCCTCGCTTTGACATAAGAGCGGATATACTCGTTGACAGAATCCATGTCTATCGGCATTCTGTTGTCGGTATGAATCCATCCACCAAGACAGGATTCGAGCTCCTCTTCTCGCCTGCTTGTGGCGACGAGGTGAACTTGTTTCAGATCAGGCCCAACCAGCGTTTTCATCCAGTCGAGCAGTTCGGCTCTGGTAATGCACTCATCAAGAGCATCTAGTATGATATGGAGTTACCAAGATGAAGAACTGTCTGCGAGCCTTCCGAAGCGGCTAAGAACCTTTGACACCGCCTCCAATGGCGGCATTTACCCAACCACGATGCGTACTCTCCACTTGTGCATGGAGAGTACACAATCGCCTGCATGTGTTCTTGAAGGTAGGAATTACTCGTAGAGCAGCCCCATCATGGAGTACGCTATGTAGAGGAAGGTAAGCATGTGATCCAGGGTCGGGCTTGCTGTCCGCGGAAGGTCGGCCTGATCGGGGCTCAATATGAGCTGTCTGTTCTCGACTTCGTCGGTAGAGTTGGGTTGACGCAGAGGGTCTGACCAATCCATCAGATAGCTTTTGGCAACAGGTGGCGTGAGAAAAAGAGAAAAGAGTAGAGGCCTGGACAAGTTGATGACCGAATGTCAACGAATCGGATGTAGTTAGCGCGCGCGCCAAGGCCCTTTAGGCTTCGTGTCTCCGGGCGAAATAAATTCCGTCCATCCATCCATCTGCGGGCACAACCCCGCCTTTTTCTTCCTCCTCGACGCTTAATTTTAATGGTGCCCAATATTACCTTGTAAGCAGAGAGATTCAAACCCGGCCAAATTTCCCATTACACTTGAGCTTATAACGTTCAGTAGAGTCCAGTTCAAAATGGCATCAGAGTCCACGGAACGCCCTGGCTGGATTCATGACAATTTTGAAGTAAGATCCATATTACGCTGCTGTACCTAAGGCGTCAGGTTTTCAATCTAACGTATTATATAGGAAGTATGTTTTAGCTAAGTATCCGAAGGCTCCTCTTGCATTAATCATACGTTGGAGGTATGCGTATGGGCTATGGCCTTATAGAACCCGCTGACCTTCGCGTGTGTGGTCGTATAGAATGTAAGTGGATGCCTCTGAAATGGATCAGATGGTGATGATTGCTGACCTTGGTGTGTGTGGTGGT
>NW_027041887.1:0-1774 GCF_033297395.1 Canariomyces notabilis
TTTGGCATTGTAATCAGCGTTGCCTTCAAGGCATATGCGGCGCCGACCTACTCGGTTCGAAACTGGGTTGTCAATCTGGGCGACCAGCGCGAGGCGCGGCGCAAGCTCAGTGACTTTGACAGATTGGTAGCCAGACAACTACCCAGGGCCTGTTCTGCCGATGCGTATCTGTACTGGGACAACGGGAGCTTGCGTCTCGGCGTGACTATGTTCGAGACATCTACAGCCGGGACTAGCTGCAAGACACCCCCAGCCGCACTCTCGAACATCGCTGCGATTCTAGGTCCACAAACAAGTTTCCGGACAGTGGATTCCGTCGGTGTGTTCAAAGCCGAGATGTACATGTCCGGGATACATGGCGGGCACGGTGGCGGCAAGACGTCCTCCTTTAAACGCTGTTTGTTCCTGAAGCACATTGGGGAGACCAATATCGCCGACATCTTGACGGCGGCTGTGGAGACGCGCCCTACACCGCTCTGTTATCTCCATTTGGTCCATGGCGGAGGAGCAGTCGGTGACGTGGCGGCAAATTCTACCGCATTTGGCTGCCGAGACTGGGACTTCGCCTGTGTGGTGACCGGTGTCTGGGCCCGGGAGCAGGACGGTGCTGAGCCCGCTCGAGCCGCTATGGACTGGGTCTACAAGGTCGCCAGGGAGTTGCTGCCCGTGAGCTGCGGAGCGTACGGCGCTGACCTCGGGCCAGACCCCCGAGACGCGGAGCTGGCTGCCAGGGCGTTCGGACCAAACATAGCTCGCCTGGCTCATATCAAACGCGCTTTCTGGGACCCGTGCAATGTGCTATCGTACGGCTGTCAACTCCCGAGGGTATCCATGGAGCCAAAGCTTATCGTTCTCGTCACCGGGAAGAGCGGCGCCGGAAAGGATCACTGCGCAGACATCTGGGTCTCCGTATTTAAGAACAGAGGATTCATGGCATGCGCCGTCAGCATCAGCGAAGCGACCAAGCGCGAGTACGCGGCAGCCACTGGCGCCGATGTGAATCGTCTATTACAGGACCGTGCCTACAAGGAGCAACACCGACCAGCATTGACAGTCTTTTACCAGAACCAGGTACAGCAACGGCCCCGGCTACCAGAGGAACATTTCCTGGAGGTGGTTAAAAGCGCTGTGGATGTGGACGTGCTGTTCATCACGGGCATGAGGGACGAGGCGCCGGTTACGTTTTTCTCGCACCTGGTACCGGAAAGTAGACTGGTCGAAGTTTACATCCAAGCTAGCCACAAGACGCGGCAAGCTCGCCGGACTGGCAACCGCAACGATGACCCGGATCCAAGTCCACCACCCTTGAACTACTGCCCCAGTTTCGTCTTCGACAACGACGCAACTGGAGACGGGGTCGTTAGAGCGTTTTCCGAGCACCACCTGCTCCCCTTATTCCACGAAGATCTGCAGCGGCTGGCAGTTATGGTGCGCTCAGTCCCGGACTTTCCACGCCCCGGCATCGAGTTCCGCCACGTGCTCGGCATTGCCCAGCAGCCGGGCGGGCTGACCCTGTGCACCGCCCTGCTGGAACGTCACTTCTCCCGCCAGTGGTCTGAGGTCGACGTGGTGGCATGTTGCGAGGCCGGTGGTTTCATCTATGCGTCGGCGCTGGCGGCCCGAGTCGACGTGCCCTTGGCGCTGATCCGCGAGGCTGGCAAGCTGCCCCCGCCTACCGTATCCGTTGCCAAGTCCGCCTCATATATCTCGGCCTCGGCATCCAATCACAACCCCAAGGCAAGGATCGAGATTGACCAGGATTTGGTCCGTAAGG
>NW_027041888.1:0-1721 GCF_033297395.1 Canariomyces notabilis
TCCATGGTAGGACGTCCATGGTACCGGTTTCTGCAACCCTTGAGGTGTCGTTCCTCGAATCGGCCAGTGGTTGTAGTCATGCTTCTCTTTGAAGTGGTATCGGCAGTGGTGGTCCACACACTGGAACCACGGGACGAAACGATGATTGTTCGCTCCCTTCCAGAGCTGTGGTACGTCCCCCACCACGTAGGTGAAGTCTTGGCCGTATCCTTGTGCTTCAATTTCTTGCGTGGTTTGACCGGTGCTGATGTACTGACGCCGTTGCCAGTATTCTTCCCATGTGGGTGGTGTGCGTCCTGCCCACCGTTCTCGTTCCCACATTTCGTTATACTCGGTCTCTGGTTGGCGCAATCCTTCCAACGTTTCATGTTCGAATCCCCATGTCGATGGTCCGTCGTAGTTGGTGCTGGGGTTGCGTTCCCATGTTTGGTCAGCGAGTTTCTGCTCGAGCTTGTGGATTTCATCGTCGAGTTCAGCGTTGCGTTCTCGCAGTTCGATTACTCGCTTCTGCAGGTAGACGACGTTCGGTCCTTCCTGCTCATCTCCTGCACTTCGGACCCTCCATCGTCCATCCGAGTCTTGGACCAATGGGAGTCCCCACGTCCTTGCCGTCTCCTGGACGTGTGCTGGGGGTGCGACTTCTCCGGTGTCGTCCGTCTCCAGCGTTCTTTCTTCGGGAACAGGGTTCAGGTATCGTTCAGTGTGTTCGTCAGCGTAGTTGGCAGCTGCGACCTCTGTGACCCTTGCTCCTCGAGTGACGGTTGCAACTTCCTTCCCTGGGACAGGCTTCCAGTCCTTGCGTGGACTGCGACATTCCTTCTTGAAGTGCCCTTTCTTTCCGCAATGGTAGCAGGTGATGCCAGTCTTGTCTTTCTTGGCGTTGCTCGGACCAGCCCACTGAGCCTGAGCTGCGTCTACATCCATCCTGCCCGGGTGCGTTCCGTAAGACGTGTTTCCTCGGCGCTGCTTCTTGTCGTTCGCCTTGTACGTCTGAGGTACTCCGCTATGTCCCCTGCGCTGTTGCTTGCGCGCGTATAGGCGTTCGTCGATCCGAACCGCCATGGCGATGTACTCGTCAAGAGAGTCAGGTCGATCCATCTTGTACAACTCGTCCTTGACTTCTTCCTTGAGTCCATCATAGAACAGCTGCATCAGCCCTTCCTCATTGATCTCAGCCCTCAGTGAGTCCTGTCGGAACTGAGTGGCATAGGCTGAGGCCGACTTGGTTTGCTTGAGTCGTGCAAGTCGTTCCTGGGCATGCAACTTCTCATCCACCTCACCAAACACCTTGTGGATCTCCTCCTCGAACCGCTCATAGCGCTGGAACACATGCTGAGTGAAGTCTTCCTGGTCGTCTCGGTCGGGGTTCTTCAGGAAGTCCTTTAGGGTCGGTTCGAACCACTTGAGTGCCTTGCCCTCCAGACGGGATGCAGCGAATGCGACCTTTGAGGCTTCGTTGGCAAACCGCTCGGTGTAGTACAGGAGGTAGGCCTGCATCTGGACAAGCCATCCGGCGAGGTCCTCCTTGTTGCCTCCGTACTTGGGTGGTGCTTCCAGCTTGGCCTTGGTGACGGCAGCGTTGCGGAGCTGAGCGTTCTCAGCCTCCAGCTGCGCGATGCGGTTGTTGGTCTGGGCCAGAAGCTGTTGAACCTGGGCCATGGTGACAGGGGTGTTTGCTCCCTGGGCATCGTTGTAGTTGGGGGGGGCACTGGTGTTGCCGG
>NW_027041889.1:0-1627 GCF_033297395.1 Canariomyces notabilis
TAGCAAACCGCAAACTTGTCAAGGAATGGTTGTATTGCGTGGTCAACAACCGACTGGAAAGTGGCGGGCGCGTTTGTCAATCCGAATGGCATGACAAGATACTCGAAGTGCCCGTACGGCGTCCTGAACGCCGTCTTCCACTCGTCCCCTTTCTTGATTCGTATGTGGGCGTACGCGGTTGGTAAGTCGAGTCGCGTGAACCATTGTGCTCCTGCCAGCTGATCCCGAAGCCGCGAGATCAGGGGTAGTGGGTAGCGGTTCTTCACTGTTTGCTCGTTCAACTGTCGGTAGTCCACACACATTCGCAGCTTTCCATCCTTCTTTGGAACAAACAGGACTGGATAGCCTGCTGGGGATGTCGATGGTCGAATGTGCCCTCTGCGGAGGTTTTCGTCGAGGTACTTCCGCAACTCTGCATCCTGCTTCTCGTTGGTGTGATACACCTTGAAGAACTTCAACTGGGCGCCTTCCTTGAGCTTGATCTCGTGATCCCAAGGTCCGTGATCTGGCAACCCTTCCATGTGTTTTGCTTCAAACGCCGGGTGTCCCTGATACTCTGTTGGGATCTGTCCCGTTTTGTCGTCCTTCTTCGCACGTGCGTAGTACGAAAACTTGGCATTCTCTGCTGAGATGAATGCTGCCTCGAATCCAGTGACCCATTGCTGAAATTCGAGTTGTCCTTGTTCGTCGACTGAGATTACGGCAATTTCCTTGCTTGCCCGTGTCTGCTTCGATCGTCGTATGCCGCCTCTTCCGGATCCTGTCGTGGTCTCACTGCCACTGCTCAGTTCCTGCGGTGGGCCCGTGGGTAACGCCTTGTCCTGCGTACTACCTCTCCGCGGCTCCATTTGCGCGTCTCCCATCACGTTGGTTGGATGCGACGGCGTGTCTCGCGGTCGCAGGTGGCCACCTCCCTTCCAACTGATGTCTGGGTCATACTCCTCGTGCCAGGGTCGTCCGAGAATCATATCTTTCTCTGGCCCCATGTCCACGATGTCGAATATCACTTGGGTGGTTTTCCCCTCCACCTCGATGTCAAGTGGTTCTGTTTCTCTCCGGACCCATTGTGTGTCAAATGGTCCTGTGACGATGTGGGACTCCTTCTTGGGTCTCCACGGGATTCGTAGTTGATTGACGAATCTGGGTGAGATGAGGTCGAGTTGTGATCCTCCATCTACCAATGCAAGTGCCTGGAACCCTTTCCAGCGCGCTGTGACCCACAATCGGTTGTCGGGTCTCCCTGTGTGCGTTGCTGCAACTTCCTTGGAGTTTCGCTCGATCCCTAGCCATTCGATTGGCGGGTCGGAGTAGGCCTTCCGTCTGCGCCAGTTCTTCCTGCACTGCGCGGCCTGTCGTTTCTGTTCAGGGTTTAAGCGCTTCCGGGCCCCTCGAAGGGCCCTGAGTCGTTTCCCAACTGGGTTCGTAGCTCGGTTGGTTGTCTTTGCTCAGGAAAGGCGTCCCCTTCCTCCGTGTCATCGTCCAGCGTAGCACATTCTCGAAGCCATCCAACACGTGCTGCTTCCCATCGGGGGCTTCCGCGCCTCCGTCGTCGACGTGTGAGTGGATCCCATTCCCGAGCCTTCCGCTCGTGGAATTCTTGGACTTTTTCAGCGATGTGCCTTATGCA
>NW_027041890.1:0-1600 GCF_033297395.1 Canariomyces notabilis
ATAGTGAGTGTATCTTGGGGGTATCCTGTTGTTGAACGTTTGGGAAAGTGCTGTATCGATTGGAGCTTGACTCGAGCACGTCTAACAGTTGTGTCGTGCGTACGACGAGAATTGGGTTGAAGGGAGGCTTTTGGACTTTGAGAACTTTATGGTTGAGTGAAGGCTCAAGGCTTTGGATAACATCGATGTGCTATAGACGAAACGGGTGCAGGGAATGCTAACTCGGTATTGCAGTGGTATTTGACCTCCTAGGTCCTTGCCGAGTTACAACCCAAGCCTGCGTGAGAGCAAATGAAACCCGAATATAGAATTCGCATCATTGCCCATCTTCAAGGGCGGTTGGGTTGGGCTTGGAGACAGGGGTAATAAGCAGGTATGTTTTGTACATAAGGTACTGTATGTAGGGACATATGGGATTGGGCGAGTGGACCGGTGAAGCGCCAGGGCGGCCATGCTTGTCCGCCCGTTTTGGACTTTGGTTGCCTTCTTTTGCCTCCTTCCCTTGTTTCTGGTGCACTTTCACTTTGACCGCCGGTGTCCAGCTCGATGACTCACCGAGACGAAGCTGTCCAATTCTTTCACATAGGTACCTAACTATTGGCGTGTGTAAATCACGCAATTCAAGCTGCGACTACTCCGTAGTGGTCAACCACTGGGGGTGATGATCCATTATTATCCGGTAGCGATTGTGCCACTTTTTCAGGTCAATTCAGTTCTGATTCCATTGCCGCTAGCACAGCATCCATCCCCTTGCTATGCAAGTTAGTATGTAACCACACTTTCACCCCACGCCAAACAGCAGTTTTGAAACGGACAAAGCACGTTTGTGCTTGCATAAGTAGTTGTACCAATAGAATTTCCTTCCTAAATAGCCCTAGCAGTGCGGGAATGGCCATATTACACTACACCGCAAACGCAGGCACAAAGCGTCAAAGTAGTGATGGCAGAGTTTTTCTGACAACCAGAAATTTACGGTTATTTACCGTAAAAACATGAAAAAAATAGGATGTTTACAACCACCAAGCCTACCAAGACAGCAAAGGGTTAGGGTTATATATAGCCAAATCCACTTCCTTTTCTCCTATCATGCCTGCAGCTGTTGGAGTAGTGGCGCATCTGACAGGCTGTTCCAGGAAGCTCGCCTTGCACTAAACTCTCGCTGTGACGCTGCACCATGCATGCTTTGCATTTTTGGATACTGGATACCTACCGTCTAGGTCCCCAGTTATGCACCCGCAATCAATCAGAGCGATGACTGCAAGCCCGCAGCAAGCCCCTGTAAAGACAGCTCAATGCCGGCTTAGCGAGCGTCTATGCAGCGATCGTCAGGAATTACTTAGGTGGCTAGCATCAGGCACCAAGATCAGTGGCTGTGATGTACTTTGTAAGCTAGTGTAGCAGATTAAGACCTGACCGGTCAGCATCTCGCTGTCGTCACCGAGACATCGACGATCCTTTACCCTAACTTGGTCCCTGACTCCCCAAGCGCCCCCCCCCCCCCCCCCCCCTTCCCCCCCGGACATCGGACCTCGGAACTTGCCGCGGTCCCCCTGCCATATGCTGTCACTGTCGTGGCATATCGAGAACCACACGTTGAAGA
>NW_027041891.1:0-1113 GCF_033297395.1 Canariomyces notabilis
AGGCGAGGCACGAGGGAACTGCGAATACTGACTCAATTCTGCTAATCGAAAGCTGAGGAAAAAAGGAGGAAAGATACAGGGTGCGCGTCTCTCACGCAAGAAAAGGGGCACGCGTGTCCTGGTTGACCAATCCGGGTCGGTCCTCAATTCAGGGGGTCTTCCTCTGGTCCTCGGTCTCGGTCACTTTCCGTCACAACTCGTTTTTTTTTATACTGACAGTCACAGCAGCTATCCTCACAATACCCCCGACGGCGAGATATACTGGGAAACACCTTTTTTGGAGCAGTTGGTGATAGTTTAAAAAGTTACGCGCTGTTCTCACAACGTGCCACAATTTGACCACATGCAGTGGCCTAGATTGAACATGCAGGAGCCACCCCAGCCAATCGTTAGAAACAGCGGAAGTAGCCAGTCAGAAAGGGAGCGCAAAGGCTTGGCATCGCTCCAGGGAAAATAGGAGGAAGGAAGCTGTATATAACTCACAATCTCTACGGCCTAGGGGCATCATAGTAGCTTCCTCATGCTTGTGCACTTGTTGTGAACCTTTTGGCTTCACCGAATCAGTCACCCATCGTTGCAATACCTTCAAGGGCCCTTTCAGAACGTCTGTTGGGCTGAGGATCCGTCACACAACGCCTTCCTCCTTTCCTTGGCTCCCTGCATCTCAGCTTCCTCGGTCTCCCTTGGTTGTGCTCTAAGTAGCTTCAACAGCAAGGGCACGTGCCCCGCCATTGCGTTTTCTTGTAGCCGCCTTGTGTAGTTTTTTTGCACAAGGCCTTTATTCAGCGCAAGGTAGACCGAGATATATCGGACCGTCTAACCGCTTCCTCTTTTCGCTGGAGACTTTGTTGGTGCAAATAGCTTCGATTGCGAGCCGGACACGTTGATTTGATGGTTGTCCGAACTAGCAGATTGAAGGTTAGCTATCTTGCTTGCAAAAGGAAGAAATTACCTGCTTGTTGTGACACTTGTGATTGGAGTTGGTGTAGAGTGATCGACAGAGTAGTTTTAGGAAAGTGGGCCGAGAAACCGATGGGAGACATTACTGGAAAACTAAAGCTCTTCCTCGAGGGAATCTCAACCTGGATTCCGAGAAAGCCTCGAACATCATCG